>NC_082671.1:18972750-19274500 GCF_025265405.1 Mesoplodon densirostris
TTCATGTATGGAAATGCAACTGAGTTTTGTGTTGTCGATTTTGTATTCTGCAACTTTGCTGAATTTATTAGTGCCAACAGTCTTTTTTTGTAGAATCTTTAGGATTTTCTACATACAAGAATATGTCATCTGAGAACAGAAGTAATTTTGCTTCTTCCTTCCAGTTTGAATGCTTTTTTTTTTCTTTTTATTGCCTAATTCTTCTGTCTGGGACTTTCAATACTCTATTTAATAGAAGTAGTGAGAGCCAGCATCCTTACCTTGCTCCTGATCTTAGAGGAAAAGATTTCAGTCTTTCACTATTGAGTATAATGTTAACTGTGGGATTTTCATACACAGCCTTTATGTTGGGGTAGTTTCTTTTTCCATTCCTAGTTGTTGAGTGTTTTTATCCTGACAGGGTGTTGAATCTTGTCAAATGTATTTTCAGCTTCAATTGAGATGATCACTTGGTTTCGTCTTCCATTCTGTTAATATTGTGTATTCCACTGACTGATTTTCGTTAGTTGAAACATCCTTGAATTCCAAAAATAAATTCCACTTAAACATGGTTTATAATACTTTTAATGTGCTGTCAAATTCAGTTTTCTAGTATTTTGTTGAGGATTTTTACATCACTATTCATCAGGGATATTGGTCTGTAGTTTTCTCTTTTCTGTCTTTGTTATCAAGGTAATGCTGGCCTCATAGATGAATTTGAAAGTGTTCCCTCTTCTTCAGTTTTTGGAAAGAGTTTGAAAAGGATTGGTGCTAATTCTTTAAATATTTGGTAGAATTTTCCAGTGAAGCCATCTTGCCCAGAGATTTTTCTCTGTTGGAAGGTTTTTGATTATTGATTCAATCTTACCAGTTGTTGGTCTGTTTAGATTTTCTATTGCTTCATGATTCAGTCTTGGTAAGATGTGTGCTTCTAGGGATCTATCCATTTCTTCTAGGCAATCTAATTAATTGGCATAGAATTGTTCATAGTATTCTCTTATAATCCTTTTTATTTCTATGGCATTGGTTGTAATGTCCCCTCTTTTGTTCCTGATTTTAATTGTTTAGTCTTTTTTTTTATTGTTTAGTCTTTTCTCTCTCTCTCTCTCTCTCATTAATCTGAGGGTTTGTCATTTTAATAGACAGAAATTTTAATTAGCTTCATTGATTTTTTTCTATTGTTTTTCTATTCTCTACTTCATTTATCTCTGCTCTAATCTTTATTATTTCTATCCATCTTCTAGTTTGGGGTTTAGTATGTTTTTATTTCTCTTGCTTCTTGAGGTTTAGAGTTAGGTTTTGATTTTAGATCTTTCTTGTTTTTTAATGTACCCACTTATAGCTATAGACTTCCCTCTTAGTACTTCTTTTCCTGCATATCATAAGTTTTGGTGTACTTTTTTAATTTTTATTTGTCTCAAGGTATTTCTAATTTCTCTTCTTTTTTGACCTATTTGTTGTTTAAGATTGTGTTGTTCAATTTCCACCTATCTATGAGTTTTCCAGATTTCCTTCTGCTGTTGGGTTTCATTCCATGTGACCAGAAAAAAATAAAATCATACTTTGTATGATTTCAATCTTGAATTTGTTAAGACTTATTATTTGGTCTCGCACATCTATCCTGGAGAAAGTTCCATGTTCACTTGAGAAAAATATATATTCTGCTGTTGTTGGAGGGAGTCTTTTGTATATATCTGTTAGGTCCAATTGATCTATAGTATTGTTCCAGTCCTTCATTTTCTTATTGATCTTCTGCCTGGTTTTTCTGTCCATTATTGAAAGTGGGACATTTACATCTCCTGCAATTCTTATGTTGTTGTCTATTTCTCCCTTTAGTTCTGTCAGAGTTTGCTTCACATTCTTAGGAGCTCTGAGGTTTGGGCATAAATATTTATAATTATTATATCTTTTTGGTGAATTGACTCTTTGTTATTATATAATGTCCTTCTTTATCTCTGGTAACAGTTTTACATGAAGTCTATTTTGTCTGATATTAATATGGCCACCCTTTTTCTTTCTTGTTTATCATTTGTATGCAATATCTTTTTTCATCTTTTTACTTTCAGCCTATGTGTGTCCTTAGATCTAAAGTGGGTCTCTTGTAGACAGCATGTAATTGGATCATGTTTTTTTATCCATTCAGCCAATTTATGTCTTCTGATTTATATTTAAATATATTACTTTATAACATTAAAATATATTTACTTTATATTTAAAATAATTTATATTTAAATTAATTATGGATAGCGAAGAACTTACTATTGTCATTTTGTTGTCTGTATGCCTTGTAGCTTTTTTGTCCTTCCTTACTTCTCTTACTGTCTTCCTTTGTGTTTTATTATTCTTTTGTAGTGACATGCCTTTGTTTCCTCTCATATTCTGCTTTGTATATTCTATAGATATTTTCTTTGTTACCACTGCAATTACATAAAATGTCTTAAAGTTTTAGAATTCTATTTTAAATTAATAAAAAATTAACTTCCATTGCATACAAAAACTCTTCTCCTTTACAGCTCCACACCCTGACTTGATGTTATTGGTGTCACAAATAACATCTTTATATATTGTATACCAATTAACAGTTAATTTTTTGTAGTTATAGTTACTTTTTGTGCTTTTGCCATTTAAATTCTATACACCAAAATTGCTGAAATACAGATTCATGCATTTGCTTTTACTAGAGAACTTTATATTTTCATGTGGCTTTAAGTTGCTGTCTACCAATCTTTTGTTTCAACTTGAAGGACTCCCTTTAGCTTTTATTGTAGAGCAGGTCTAGTAGTAAGGAACTCCTTCAGCTTTTGTTTACCTGGAAAACTCTTAGCTTCTCCTTTATTTTTGAAGTATAGTTTTTTCTGGTTACACTATTCTTGGTTGACAGATTCTTGTTGTTGTTATTCAACACTTTGAATATATTATCCTACTACCTCTGGCCTGCAAAGTTTCTTCTAACAAATCCCCTGATAAATATATGGACATTCCCTTTTCTGTGACAAGTTGCTTATGTCTGCTGCTTTCAAGATCCTTTCTTTGTTTTTGATGTTAGGCAGTTTGATTATGTGCCTCGTTGTAGTTCTCTTTGGGTTTATCCTCACTGGAGATTTTTTGTTTGTTTGTTTTTAATATTTCCATTGGATACTTTTTAATAGTTTCTGTCTCTTTATTGATATTCTAATTTTGTTCATACATAATTTTCCTGATTTCTTTTTGTTGTCTATCTATATTCTCTTTTAGCTCATTGAACATCATTTTGACAATTATTTTAAATTCACTGTCATCTCAAAGATCTGCATTTTTTTAGAGTTGGTTTCTGGAGTTTTATTTTGTTCCATTGATGGAGCCATGTTTCCCTGTTTCCTTTGTGCTCCTCAATCTTTTGCTGAGATTTGGGCATTTGAAGAAAACAACTACCTCTCCTAGTTTTTGCATACTGGCTTCCTACAGGAGAAGACTTTCAGCAATCAGCCTGGTTAGAGGTTCCAGGACCTTTCAAACATTTTCTGATCTTACTCTCCTTGGCGTTTGCATGTGGAACTGTAGCCCTAATGTGCCTGGTTGCTAGCCTATTTTCAGCAGCTTCCAAATTATGCCATAAGTCCAGTCAGTACTTGTAGTCAGGAGAGACAGAAACCAGTCTCTCAGGCAGCCCCCAGACAAGCTAGAACATTGGCTGCATGGTCCACTCTTTTGTTTCTGTCCAGAGAGAGAAGTACAATTATGGGAGACTTCCTCTCTGTTGCACCACACCAGCATTATGCTACATTGGGGGAGGGGCATGGACTGATATGCAAAATTCACAAGATTTCCTACCTACCCATTTTCCTGAATCCCCTCTTGGCTTTACATTGGCCTGGATGATGTAGCTTCTCAGCTGGTCTCTAGAGTTCTCACTGAAGTATTCTGGTCTGTATATCACTGTTAACTCAATGTCTCTGTGAAGGAAGGAGGGCCTGGAGCTTCTTTGTTTCCCATCTTGCTTATGTCATTGTATGGGATTGTCTTTTGTATAGTGAATGAAGACCCCAAATTGATTTGTTTTTTAAAATCCCTGTTGTTATAAGTTTATTTTTCTTAACACTGAATACGTTTTCATGGAAGTTCCATTGCCTCCTGCTCTTTGTGTCTCTCTGAGGAGCCTAAACCTGTATTAATGTTAGTGTCTTAGCATAGTGCCTTCCCAGCACATTTATCTGTTCGCTTTACATATTGGAAGCTACAAGTGAAGTAGCTAGCCAGTAACTTCTATGTCAAGCTATACTTTCCACCCATTTGGAAAAACCTCTCTTGCATTCAATTTACAACTACAAAATATGTTTTTAAACAATTGCTTAAATGCAAACATTTTTATTGAGCTATTTTTCAAGCATTATTACAGTCTGTCTCATTACTTTATAAATAGATACAGTTATGGGTGAGGTGATAGATTCCTGGTTAAGTCCTTGCCAAAACTTATCTGGTATCTCAGCTACCAGTTGGCAAATCATTAAGTGGTTTGCCCAGACCCTGAAAAAATGTGGGTAGCTTACAGAAGAAGCTATTTTTACAACATACTGTTTTTTCTTAATGCCTTGAAACTAATAAATCCTGAATTCTGTGAATATAGAGCATAAAGTAAGACAAACCTTGCTTTTGAAAATCTTTTCTGTCAAGAAAACACCACCTCCCTTTCAGCCCATCCCAGTGTAGTTGAAGCGGTGCTGCAATTTTTACATGGGAACTACTTTATTTTTCTTTTTGCTCATGAGAAGAACGGACTTATACTTATTTTTCCCTTTGATTATTATTCCAACCAAGATGCCTTGAGTAAATTTTCCAAGAGAATGGAGCACTAGAGGATTTTTTCCTATATAGATCTGGGGGTCTGTTTATTTGTTTAGAGTTTGTGTCTAGGGTGTCTGGAGAGTGATTAGGAAGGTTAGACTATGACTCTGGACACAGAGCTTTATGGGGTCCCCTCTCATTCTCCATTCTCCTCTTCTGCTTCCGCCCTGTAACTGACACCAGCAGAAGCAGCAGGGCTGGCCTGGCGTTCCCGACAGATTCCGTCTTGCACAGGTTGTCATTCTCCAGCCTAGCCTGCTTCACCTGACACATTGAGTCACCTTGAAATTGTCACTGGGGAGCCTGTTCTCACCATGTTTCCAGACAAGGTGTCCAATCTCAATGTAAATATCTTTGGTAAGCATCCTGGTCAAAATGATTTTTTCATGACCTCAGATGGAGAACAAGACTGTATTTGTAGAGACTAGTGGAAGTCTGGCTCCAGAAATGGAGTGATTATTTACGAGGTGTAAACTCAATGGTCTGGTGAGTGTGTCCTAAGTGAGATAGTGACCTAGTCTAATTTTCTCCACTATTTTCTTATTTACTCTGTTCCTTTTTTCTTTTCACATCTTGTCTTTCCCCTCCCCTCCCCCACTCTCCAGATGCAAGGATTTCTGAGGATGGTGAGATTATGGCTTACATCCATGTTTTTATAGCCTTCCTCTTCGGCCTTTTAAGAAGGTGAAACCAGATGCTTCAAAGTTGTGCTTATGGTGTTTCCCTTCCAGTTACAAAGCTCCTTTTCTGCAGTTTTATTTCCTTAGCTGGGTGTCTAAGAAAAGTCAAAAAACTAACTAATGCAGAGAATTGTGTTAGTGACTGAGATAACATAAGGTGTTATCACTCAAGGGGTATTTACAACTTAGTTGTGTGTGCAAGAGAGACCTGGTTCCTAACCAAAGGCAAACACTGCAAATTCCTGCTGAGCTGTTAGTGTTTTGAAGAAGGAGATGAAGAAGAAGAAGAAAGAGAGGGAGAAGAAGAGGGGGAGTGGGAGGGAAAGGGAAAGGAGGAGGAGGAGTTCTAGAGGGACAACAGGTCCCACATTTACATAAGATAACTCCAAACTCGTTTTCTGCCCATTCCAGTTGTTTGCAGTAAGTTTACCTATCACACTGCTTCACACCCACCCACAGTCCATAGAGCCACCTGAGTTTCTTTTCACTTTATGAGTGTTGTTACCTCTGTCACCTCTGGGCTACTGAAAGTAAAGGTTTCCTTTAACTTTACCCATAAGAGGACTCTTAGAGCTGATCCAAGTCCCTCTGGGGCACTGAAAGTAAAGAGAATGCAGTAGTGTAGGTGGCATTGAGCAGTTCTCAACTCTGATTTTGACTAGCGGGGTGGGGGGGTGGCAGGAGGTAAGAAGGGTTACAATGTATCAGTCTTCCTACTTTTATTTTTAAAAATAAAAAAAAATCTTTGTTAATTATGTGAATCATTTGATGCTAGCTGAGTGTAAGCTGTAACTTTCATCTTTCCAGACACGTTCTAGAATAAGATTCCACAGTGTAAGAAGCTTCCCTTGAGCCTGAGATGAAAATAAGGTCATTTTCCCAGGGGAGTAACCCATGGAGCAAGCGCTTTAAATAAACAAACTGCCTGATTCTGACTTGAAATGAGCAGTAGTTATTGAGATTTACTGCAACTGACTTTGGACCTCATACAAATGTTGAATTAAGACAGACTTCTTATTAACTAAAATGGAGTCTCCCTTTTGGCAGATGCAATAGAAAAGCTCCTTTTCCCAGATTCTGGGAGATTCAATTGACCTCTCACCCCCCAAGATGGGTCACTAAACATCGTAACAGGAGAAGCAAGTACTTTCTGTAAGCGTTGTATAAGTGGTCTGATTTCAAAACTCATAAAACAAAGTAGCAGAATTCATTTATAATGTGCAAAATTGGGACAGCCTTTCAAGCCAGTTTAAAAATATAGCAACTCACAGTTAAAATCACTTCATATATATGACATGATTTAAGTCGTGTAATATATATGATGTATGTAATTGTGATAAATATGGTGTGATTTTAATATTTCTGCCCATCCCCCCCCAACAAATATATTGTACAGTGGAAGGATACTGGGAGCCAGGTGAATTAATTTGACCCTCTTTTAAACAACTTCACCTTTAGGATGTTCACCCACAAAATGAAGAGAGTTGCTTTACATAACCTCAGAGTTTCCTTTTAATGTTAACATTCTAAGAATCTATAACTCTTCATTCTTCTATGGCAGATGAGAAATAGCTTAGCATTTTTAAGGAGGCTCAGCTCTCTTATGCCTGCCCTGCTAGAAATATTTAAATATAAGGATGTGAAAATGATGTGATCCAGGCTCAAATTCCAGTCATAAAATAATTGAGGATTTGGAAGTGGATGAAGATTGCCTTGCTTTAGAGAAATGAACAGACACAGAATAGAGAGGGAATGACCAAGAGTGCGAGCCTATATCTCACTAGGACCATAGCAAAGTGACCTCTTTTTAAAAAAATGTGAGCTAAAGATGGAATACGGTAGGATGCAGATGAAGTGGAACCAGTACTTGGATCAACTACAGGAGTCCTGAATTATCAACCTAAGTTGATGGTGAGGGGAAGGCTTTAGAAAAACACCCATCTCACACTCTTCTCAGTCTTAGATGTGTAAGAGGATGCATAGAGGGACTTTCTCCTCACCCGGAATTGGCAACTGGGGCTAACCCTGGGGTCAAAGAGTGCTACTTACCCCATGTATCCTGTTGATTGATGGAAAACCTATAGCTTCTTCACCCACCCTATCCCTAGCATTTATAAGGGATGACAGAACTTGCCTCCCACGGTTAGCTACAGCCTCAAATCTTCCTGCATTTGCTGTGCCTGTATAAGAAGACTCTGGGAAGAAGGGTAATAGTTAAAGTCAGGTGTCATCATTTGAATGGGGAGTTCTGTGGCTTTTCCTCTCATTCCCTATGAGACAAGGCTCCAAGAGATTCACTCATAAAGTTGATGCCTGAAAAATATAAGATGCCTGAAAAATATAAGGACGGATGCCTGAAAAATATAAGGACGGCTCTTTCACTCTCTGGATGGATGTTTACTAAATTGTAGTTCTTACAGGTCCTCTCAGTATAGAGAGGGTAGCCAACTTTTTGATAAAGCTTTACTTGTGTTCCCTGGAGTTTGCAAGCCCTATATGAATATGAAGGCTAGTGTCTGTTTGTCATTTGGACAATTCTGTAAGTATGAGCCTTGCTAGAATTGATGGTGATGAAAGAGTGAAGAGATTGTGGTATAACATCCCTGGGACAATGAGGGAAACACCTCACCCCAGACAAGATACAGAAGAGGATCTCAGTTCTTTCTGAACCTCCAAGTGAAGGAGCAGGGATAAAAGGTAGGGCAGGAAGAAGGAGGTGTTCCAGTCTTACCCAAGGGGAACTAGGACATGTCGACCTTAAGATGGCATCCAATGATCTCAGCATCCTAGTATTCACAACCTTGACTCTCTTTTAACCAATAGAATAAGGCAAAGGTGATGGAATGTCACTTCCAGGATTTTGTTACTAAGATTGTAATTTACATCTTGCTAGCTGACTCTCTTTATTGCCGTCTTGGCCTGCATGCTTTGATGAAGCATGCAACCATGTTGGGAGGCCCATGTGGCAAGGAACTGAGGGTGGCCATGGGCCGACCATCAGCTAGGAACTGAGGCCCTCAATCCAACAGTTCACAAGGATCTGAATGCTGCCCACAGCCATGTGAGCTCGGAAGCAGATTCTTTCCCAGTTAAGTGTTTAGATGAGATTTCTTTGAGCCTCATGAGAGACCTTGAAGTGGAGGACCTAGCTTAGACACTGTGAGATAATAAATGTATGTTGTGTTTTAAGCCATTAAGTTTGTGGTAATTGTTACACAGCAATAGATATCCAATACAGAGACAGTGAAGGCATGGCCACTGGCAAAGGATGAATGGAGGGTGGGAAGACCCTCACTGAGGGAAGCTAAAATCACCCCAAGAAAAATACATACACATAGTCATGGAGACAATAACATTGGGAGAGGCTACTAGCAATGCATGGAAACATACTGGGTACCAGTTACATAAGGTATTTTCTACCATCTCTCTTACTCCCACTTGTCTCCCTGATACTCATGATGTCAAAAAGGAAGAGGGAAGAGAAGTCCCAAAGATAGGCCATTCCTTGAAGGTGAGGGAGGGGGAGGAGAATAAAAAGAAGGGGCCACATCCCCCCATTCACTTCAAATCCCCTGGGTCACAGCCTTGCCAGTGGTAGGAGAGTAGAAGTTTTCCCTCTGACACGTGATTAAAATTTTAAATGAACAAAGTTTTTGGAAGTTGCTGAAAAATTCATTAAGAGATTTTCTACCCAACCAGAAAGGGAAATCGGACAGAATCTACATAGGACAGAGCTTGGAAGATAATTAATCTGTTTCATGTATATACTATATACCTTCACCAAGTTTAGACTCTTCATTAAGTGGGTAATGCATGACCACAGCCAAGGAGTCTGAGGCTGTGGAAATTGGAGGATGCCTTGGGAAAGGAGTTTTAGTCTCTGAACTGTAACAAAATGCATCAATACCTGAGAAACACCAAGAACTCTCTTTGTCCACTGATATGCAACCAATTGATATAACATGGAAAATCCTATATGTTTCACAGCAGTTTGTCAATACCTGTATGTAACCTCTGATGAAAACTGGGATATTTCTTGAGTCATATATACCTGAATCAAGTCAGGATGTTAAATCGTCTTAAAATATGATTTGAAAAGGACCATAATGACTCAAAAAGACTTGTTTTTCTTTCTCTGTTGCTTCAATACTATTGATCATTCTTATCCTTTGGAGAGTTCTCCTATTTTAGGGTTTCTGTGATAAATTTTCCAGGTTTTTCCCTTGCCTTTCTTACACTTCTTTTCTTTCTTTTTTTTTTTTAACAGAATTTTCCCTCTTCCTGTCTCTCTAAGTTTAGCAAATTTTCTTCCTGTCTCTACTTAGTATTCTCTCTTCTCTCCTCTGGCAGGACTGGTCAAATTTGAGTTGTCTATGCAGATGTCACCCATACATACACACACACATTTATTCCTCATCTTCCATTTTTGAATGACGAAAAAACGCAACACAAATGATAGTTACTTTTCTTTGATCCCCTACTGCCCCTGGCTTTCTTCTCAGTAAATTTCAAAATATCAGAGATTTTCTATCTCACAATGTCCTGTGCGTCTCTTTTTTTTTTTTTTTTTTGCAGTACACGGGCCTCTCACTGTTGTGGCATCTCCCGTTTCAGGGCACAGGCTCTGGCCGCGCAGGTTCAGTGGCCACGGCTCACGGGCCCAGCCGCTCCGTGGCATGTGGGATCTTCCCGGACTGGGGCACGAACCCATGTCCCCTGCTTTGGCAGGCAGACTCTCAACCACTGCGCCACCAGGGAAGCCCACGTCTGTCTTTTTTTACACTCTTCTTACTCTAATCCTAGTAGAAGCCCTCATTACCTGTTGCCTAGGCTGGTACAGTTACCTCCAATCTGACCTTTATGCCTCTCTGTCCTCAGAACAGTCCAACATATTGTTAATAAAACAGTTTTCATAAAGTGAAACCATGATCACATCCCTTGTTTAAACTTTCTCTTTCCTTCTAAGTTAAATCCATACTCCTCACCCCAAAACTCAAAGCCTAATATGACCCAATAGGGTCATATTAGGGTCATAATATGACCCTAATCTACTTTCTGAATTCATCTCTGTCCTCTTTCTCATTTATTTCCTCCATAGACTTCAACTTATCCCTTCTTGCTGTTTTCTAGCAAGACACTTTCTTTTTTTTTCTTCCTTTTTTTTTTTAATTTTATTTTTGGCTGCATTGGGTCTTTCGCTGCACGTGGGGTTTCTCTAGTTGCGGCAAGCGGGGGCTACTCTTCATTGCAGTGCACGGGCTTCTCACTGCGGTGGCTTCTCTTGTTGCAGAGCACGGGCTCTAGGAGTGCAGGCTTCAGTGGTTGTGGCACGTGGACTCAGTAGTTGCGGTGCTTGGGCTCTAGAGCACAGGCTCAGTAGTTGTGGCACACGGGCTTAGTTGCTCCACAGCATGTGGGATCTTCCCAGACCAGGGCTGGAACCCATGTCCCCTGCTTTGGCAGGCAGATTCTTAACCATTGTGCCGCTAGGGAAGTCCGCAAGCCCCATTCTTTTCCACTTTGCTCACAGCTACCAGAATAAGCTCTAAATATATATAAATTAGATAGTGACAATCCCTGCCCAAGTCCTTTCAGTGTCTCCCCATTCCTTCTAGAGTAAAAGTGGAGGCCTTTTGTGCTCTGACTCTTCAATCCCGCTTCCCCCCAGGCATATGGCCTTTGTCTTATTACTCGGAACATGCCCTGTCTCAAGCTTTTGTCCTTCTCATTGCCTTTCCTCTGGCAACTTCTTGTCCTGCAGGTCTCAATTGAAATTGGAGCTTGGGATTGACATATACACACTACTATATATAAAATAGATAACCAACAAGGACCTACTTTATAGCACAGGGAACTATACTCAATTTCCTGTAAGACTGAGTAATAACCTATATGGGTAAAGAATCTTCTAACACAACACTGTAAATCAACTATACTCCAATAAAATTCTTTTTTTTTTTTTTTTTGGTATGCGGGCTTCTCACTGTTGTGGCCTCTCCCGTTGTGGAGCACGGGCTCCGGACGCACAGGCTCAGCGGCCATGGCTCACAGGCCCAGCCGCTCCGCGGTATGTGGGATCTTCCCGGACTGGGGCACGAACCTGCGTCCCCTGCATCGGCAGGCGTACTCTCAACCACTGCGCCACCAGGGAAGCCCTCCAATAAAATTTTTTAAAATAAAATAAATAAATAAAAATAAAGATTTCACCTTTTCAGAGAGGGTTTCCTACCTCATCCCACCTAAAGAATTGCCCATGGCCTACCCAGTCATTCACATCACTTTGTTTATTTTCTTCATTACTTTTCACCTCTAGCTGAAATTATCTTGTGGTTAAAAAAAACTTTTTTGGTTACTTTTTTGTTGCTTGTTCTCCTTCACAACATTATAAAAGCCACGAAGCCAGGGACCTTGTCTGTCTTGCTCACAGCTGTGTTCCCAGCATTTAACAGTGTCATACCCCCTTGCTTAATAAATATATGTTGAATGAGTTAATGCCACTTATTCTTCATTGATTGTACTCCCTGCCATCTCTGTCTGTTGAAATAGTGCCCATCATTTAAGCCCATCTCGAAGTCTTCCCTCTCTTTTGCCTTGATATCTGAACGTTATTCCCACCCTCAAGTTTTTACATAGTCTTTTGTTTGTACACCTCTATGACCCTGCCAGGTTCTGCCTTGTTATTTTAAACCTTCTACCATCTCTTCATTGGACTACAATTTTCTTTAGCAATGAGGTTTTGTTATGTTCATGCTTACATCTAATTACTGTGCCAAAACAATGGTAGTTATATACATAGTTGACATGTTGAATTAAAAGGCAAGAAATACTGCAAGAAATAATGCTAAAGTTTCACAAATGATTTCCTAATTCTGTTGGTTTTAGGGCTTAGAGGATGTCGGTGTCTCTGGAGCTAATTATTCATAGAGGATTTTTTTTTTTATACTCATCAGTGGTACCAATTAATAGCTGTAAAGGCAGATAATGTAAGCCACATCATCTTAAGGAAAAATCAACTCTAACATTTTTTCCCTTTTTGTTTTTGTAGTAAAATAATTGGTTCCATGGATATGGACATCTAATAGGTCTAAAGGAACCATAATGGGAAGTTGACTTGAATTTAAAAAGTAGGAGTGAGTAAATAGCATTTGCTTACCCTACCAAAAATTAAAATATCAAAACTATATTCAAGTATAATTTGTTAGAATTCCATTAGTGCCTGTTTCTAGCAGTGCCTCTCTTAGGCTGATATAATTCATTCTATTTCTGCCATTTTTCACTCTCTGTTTTATTTTTTGTACTCTTGACTTTAACTGGATTCACTTTCTAGTCTTTACCTCTTGGTGGTCTGGACATTCTTCACACTGTTTTTATTCTAATCTCCTTGTTATTACATTATAGTTTTAGCAAATATATATAAAATTTTCTATTCTATAAGTATTTCTAATTACCACTAAGGATGAGCATTACCATGGCTGTGGTAATAATAATTTTTGGAGCATACTGATGACATTAAGAGGTTGGTGGTGGTTTTGTTCTAGGTGTGATAATTTATTTTAAAGGTTCCTTATCTTTTAGATATATAATAAAATATTTATAGATAAAAGCATATAATGCTGGGAGTAATTCAAAACAATCAGAGAAAGAGAAAGGGAATTATAGGAGGGCAAAAGAGGAAAAATGATTGGTCATGAGTTGGTCATTGTTGAGGTGGGTGATAAATATATGGAGTTTATTATATTATTCTCTCCACTTCTGCATGTTTGAAATTTTCTCTAATAAAGGATTAAAAAGAAAAAAGAGTCACATTTCCCCCCAATAAAATACAATTTGTTTTGATGGTGGTTTGCAGAAGGAAGTGAGAGACAGAACCATTTTATTTGGAATAAACCAGAAAATCTTTTATTCAAAGGCCAGAAATGTTATTTAAATTTGATAAATTCTGCATGCTTGCTGAACATTTGTTTTTTGTTATATTTGCCATAGTTGCCACTCCAAGCATTCCAGATTAAGCTCTCTGTATGTCTTCTTCCGTACGTGGCCTCCACGATGACGCACATTTCCACAGCCACTGCACATCCTGGACAACCAGCTTGCTCTTTCTCCCAAATCCAGGATAATACCATTCAAGTGCAAAGACTAAAGTTGTGCCAGGAATCCTTTCTGCCTAATGGTAGTTCCACCTAAAATGGGAATATCATAAGTTGAATTATGTTCCTGGGTGACTTTTTTTTTTTTTTTTGAAGATTTAATGTCAATGTCAAATTTAGGCCCTTTAGAGAATGCCAAAATTGTGTTAAAAAGTGTATCAACATGCATAATCTTTAAACATAAATTGTGACCCAATGTTAGGAAACTTCAAAGGGCATTGAATAAAAGTTTAATTCAAATGCTACCCTCAACTGAGATCCTCTTCTTTTTCTCTCTATCACTTTGGTGGCCAAAGTCAACTGCAGACCCAGAGCCCCCTTGGTCTCGTGAGAGACCTGAGGTAGTAGATCCCCACGTCCCCCAGTGCCAGGCATTGTCTGCAGAGCAGGCCCACGTCTCTATAGCCCTGCACTATCCCCATATCACTGTCTGCTCCTGCTTCTGTTTCCAGATCGTACTGTCTCTGAACTTTGGGTATTTTCTGACCTCTGCTGCAGAGCCTCTTGTGCAGCCACTCTGTTCCTTCTTTAGAGTGAATCTGGGTCATATGTCTCAGCTCTGGTTAGTTTTCCCAGAAAATCCATTCCATCTTCTTTATATTTTCCAGAAATTCCTCAGGGTTTCTTTCCCATTGATGAAAAGTTATCTTATTAATGGGACTGCACTAGATTAATTCTGATTTACAGTTTTTGTGTTTTGTTATTTTAGTGATAAGGGGATGAGCTAAAGGAAAAGCTTATCATTTTGAGTTAAAAATCCTACTCACACTCATTCAGTTTTCTAATGATTCTAATAATTTGATTTACAGTGTTATATTAGTTTCATCTGTACAGCATAGTGATTCAGTATTTTTATAAATTATACTCCATTAAAAGTTATTACAAGATAATAGTTATAATTCTCTGTGCTATACAATATATCCTTGTTGCTTATCTATGTTATACTTAGTAGTTTGTATTTCTTTTCTTTTTGGCCAAGATGCATGGCATGTGGCATCTTAGTTCCCTGACCATGGATTGAACCCAGGCCCTGGCAGTGAAAGCACCAAATTCTAACCACTGGACCACCAGGGAATTCCATTGTAGTTTGTATTTCTTAATCCCATACCCCTAACTTACCCTCCCCTCTTCCTCTCCACACTGGTAATCACTAGTTTATTTTCTATATCTGCGAGCCTGTTTCTGTTTTGCATATACATTTATTTGTATTGTTTTTTTAGATCCACATATAAGTGATATCATACAGTATTTGTCTTTCTCTATCTAATTTATTTCACTAAGCAGCATAATATTCTCTAGGTCCATCCACTTTGCTCATTCTTTTCATTCTTTTTATGGCTGAGTAATATTCCATTTTATACACACACACAAACACACACACACACACATGTACCACATCTTCTTATGTCATCAGCCTGGTCAAAGCTGGTCTCCACCACATATGTGTCTGGTGCATGGGAGGGGAAAGAAGGTACAGAAACATAAGCTCAGAGTTTTTTTGTTTGTTCTTTTTTGCGGTACGCGGGCCTCTCACTGCTGTGGTCTTTCCCATTGCAGAGCACAGGCTCAGGACACGCAGGCTCAGTGGCCATGGCTCACGGGCCCAGCTGCTCCACGGCATGTGGGATCTTCCCGGACCGGGGCACGAACCCGTGTCCCCTGCATCAGCAGGTGGACTCTCAACCACTGCGTCACCAGGGAAGCCCAGCTCAGAGTTTTTAAAATCAAGAATGGGAAGTGGTCCATTGACTTCTGTTCATGGGCCATTGGCCCCAAATCAGGCACATGGCCACAGCTAACAGAGACAGGGGAATGTGTTAGCACTAGCTGAACAACTCGATTGCTATGAAAGAAAGGACAAATGGATTTGGGGCAGATAACTGTCAGGCTGCTTCACCATCTATTTTAGGCAAACACTGCGATAAGCCGTCTGGGGGAAAGACTTACAGTCTGAGGAGACATGCATATGATATCCGAAAGTTATATAGTGCCAGATATTATGAAATAATATCCACACTGTGGAGATAAAGAAGTAATTTAGATGGAGGATTTGAGAAGGCTTTGTAAAAGCAGTAATTTTGTTAGGTAGAGAAAGCACAGAGTTTCAAGCTCAGAGACTTGCAGACTTGTATGGGAGACTGAATATGAGTGAAGCAGTCAGTGAACTTGAAGCACTATGTTATACATTGTAGTATTTTACACATTGCCCTATTCGAAGGGGTTAGGAAGCAAAGCTGTAAAAGGTGCGTTGGAATCAAACCACAAAGAGCCTTGACTAGCATGCTTAAAGAGTGTAGACTTTTTTCACCGGTCAATGGCGAGTAAGTGAAGACTCCTGAAAAGTCTGTTAATATATCTGTTAATAAGTGAAAAGTATATTTTAACTTCAGTTTTACAGGTAACTATTTTATCCTCCAATTTTCACTATTTATTCAATACAAGCTGAAGTAGTCCAATAGTATGTGGAAATCCAGCCTTAATATTTTTGTTTTCTCAAGTGATTAAAATAAACACTGTGAAAAATAAGAGTTTCATTTAAATTATGCCAGAGAGTGTTGGAGTTGGGGGAGGGGTGTCATATAGTACTGCCAAGAAAATCTCCATGAGAACCGGAACAATGATTGAAAATGAGTGCTAATGAAGATATAAATACTCTAAAATGAAATTGGGCTCTGATGTGGTATTTTGATCTGAAGTTAAAAGCTGATTAAGATTTTCATGAACTTAAACTTGAATCTGTGCAGTGAATTATCAAGGGGGGTGTAATTAGGGTCACTTCCTTCCTAGATCTCTGGGGAATTCCCATCACCATTGATGAGAATTGTGCATAAAGATCATGGGAAGAGCATGGCCCTTGGGTTTCCTCTTAAACAGCCTGTAGGGTTTGTTATGGTTATTTTAATGCACTGGTCCTTGGAGACACTAATTTCATTCTGCCTCTACTTTGGACATGGTGAAAATGACAAAAGTTGTGGGTGGGAACCCCAAGAGATGCAGATAGCTTTTCATTCTTTTCCAAAAATGGCAAATCTGTAAACAACAGTAAAAAATAAATGATTCCAACCAATGGAGGGGGAAAAAGTGCTGCCCCATGTTTACTAAGCGGCTAATAAATTCTCTGGGAGTTAGACTTTTTTTGGGAACTGAGGTCATCTCTTTAAGACTCTGCTTGTTCTGAGACACCTGAGAGTTAAAACACTTGACCAGATAGTTAGAAATATCTGAGTCCAGGGGACCAGGATTTTTACTCAGAGAAAGTCTTGAGCCAAGTGGCAAATGATGAGGAATTGTAGAATAAAACCGTGGGACTGGGATAATGTAAAGCAGGAAACAAATGATAGTTCTAAAGATGAGCAGTGTTCTATTTTCTCACCCAGTTCTCCGCAAAACTATCTCGTGGCACAGCTCTGGATCTTCCTTTGCCTTCCCACGCCTGCCCAGTAACCAAGGGTAGGTCTCGATTTTGATCATGCAATTCTGGCACCTAAGCCAGTTTTCCTCTCCTGATAGTTTCCATCTCAAAGTATTTGGGTGCAGAATCAGCACCTAACCTGCTTATAAATTTCCGCTCCTCCATAAAGAGAAGAAACACACCTAGTTTTTTTTTGCCAGATGGTGAATGTCAGACATGGTAGAAGTTCAATATATATTACTGGATAAATAAATTAATGACAGATACATGAAACCAGAAATATCCTCTGTAGGTAAAATGTTTCCCTTTACACTTTGTAGTATTCTACACATTATATTATTTGACAACAGGCAGGTGGCATGTATCAAATAATCAGGAAAAGCAACTGGGTATGTGTATAAGGTCTCTGCTGCAGAATTTTTAAGAGATCAGATTCATGTTGCAAAGATCTTTTTTTCTCTCTTCTAGAGAACAAATATAATGCACTGAATGTCATTTACTAAGAATCCAATTAATTTCAAGACAGTCCCTCATTTCTAGCTTTTGTCCTTTGTGAATGAATCAAACTATTTTAAGCCCTTTATATACATTAGTTACCTTAGTTCTTACAGCAACTTATGAGGTAGGTACTATAATCATTTTGATTTTATGTATGAGGAAAATGAGGCACAAATATTAATTTTGTCAAGACCTCACAGATGCTAAGTGTTAAAACTGAAATTTAAACCAAGAGAGTCTGACTGCGGAGTCTGTTTTCTTAACCACTATACTACACTGTCTCATGAGATGACATTGGAGCAGAAATCCTAAATAATCACAGGAGGAGAACCAGGAGGCCTTCTGGGGAAATGTTCCTGGTAGAAGCAAACTCATGATATGAAAGTATGTATGGCTCTGTTTCAGAGAACAGCAAGGCCAGAGTTGTAGAGTGGAAATGATTCAGGGGAAAAGGTAGTAATAAGATGTAGTGGCCAGGGGCTTCCCTGGTGGCGCAGTGGTTGAGAGTCTGCCTGCCGATGCAGGGGACACGGGTTCGTGCCCTGGTCCGGGAAGATCCCACATGCCGCGGAGCGGCTGGGCCCGTGAGCCATGGCCGCTGAGCCTGCGCGTCCAGAGCCTGTGCGTCCAGAGCCTGTGCTCCGCAACGGGAGAGGCCACAACAGTGAGAGGCCCATGTACGGCAAAAAAAAAAAAAAAAAAAAAAAAAGATGTAGTGGCTTGTGGGCCCTGGAAAAGGTTTTGATTTTCATTTTTAGAAAAATGGAAGGCCATAGGAGGGTGTTAAGTAGAGGCATGTTGTAATGTGATCTAAAAGAATATTGTGGTTGCTGTATGATGACTAGGACGGAAGTGAAGAATCTAAGTATTTAATGTAAAATAATATTTAAATTCAATACATAGGTCAAAATTATATACACACACACATATAAAGAATCTTATTTTCTAAAACTAAACCAAATATTTCCAAAACTGCTTAGCCAGTTAAATATATTTTGGCAAAAATAGGTTCTGAAATCATTGTAATGTTCTAAAACACTTGTAGATTTTTAGAAATTGATGTGACCTTTTGTTTGGTGTGGCTGTCACTAGCTAAATGATGGCCTTATCTGAGTCATGACTTGACATAAGGGTCCCATCAAACTCTTCCACTGACTTCCCCATGAAATCAATGGCCATCAGCCTTTGGCACCCAGCCTTTGGCTGCAGCTGGAAGGTGGCTGGTGGAACTGCTCTGACTCCATTGCTAGATTTTCTCCTGGCTGCCACGGATCTCTGTATCACCTGGACTCAGAAATCCTGCATCTCAGCCCCACTATGCCCAGACATTACCTGCCCCACAGCCTGTGTCACCTTCACAGATGTTGAGCTGCCACTGCACAGAACAACAGGTAAGTACTGTGCATGTTCTTCTTGCTGGTGTGGCAGTTGCCTTCTGCATCTGTCTGGTTTCCCTGGGATGGGAGAGGGGGACCCACATCTATGCCAGAACTGCTAGGAGGTCTGAAATCCAACTCTGTAATCACTGGTGGGCTAAATCTGATTAAGGTAGATTTTTCTTTAGCAAACTGAAAACTGTACAGAAATGTTTCAATATACCAATGTCCATAGATGAAGTAAAATAAATAGAGACCCCAAAAATCTGTGTAAAAGGCTACAGAAGAGCTCAGCTTTCT
Organism: Mesoplodon densirostris; assembly: GCF_025265405.1. Classification (NCBI taxonomy): domain Eukaryota; kingdom Metazoa; phylum Chordata; class Mammalia; order Artiodactyla; family Ziphiidae; genus Mesoplodon; species Mesoplodon densirostris. The sequence goes on from NC_082671.1 coordinate 18,991,964, forward strand.
GATGTTTAGCTATGTGAAATATGAGAATAAGCCTATAGCTTACTAGCTTTGTGCTTCTCTCCCTGTGCCCTCATCCCTTCCTTGAAGAGGCAAGAGCTAAGGATGATTAAATCAAGGGTTGATAGAAAATCTCACTTTAGCAATTGAGATAATGCTAAATCTTTATATGCCAGGCGTGCATTCAGATATTACTGAGAAGGAGATGTAGTTTTAAGATGGGAGGTGGGAGACGCAAAGAAAAAAGTTTACAGGATTTCCATGATACATCAAGCTCAAATAGAAAAACCAAGAGAACATTCTAAAACTTTGAATGAAATGAAATCAACATGGAATTTATAATTTTTTTAATTTAAAAAATTTTAAAAATGTAGTTCCCTTGGAACAACAGATCTCAAACAGAGGGACCCTCAGAGAGAGAGATCACAGAGGTGAATATCATCACTGTGTGATCGCTGTTTCACATGCGATAATTTTGTGAAAGAGAAATTGCAAAACTACAGTGAATACAAAGAAAATATTTTAATAAAATATTCACTATAGTGGAGGCTCTCAACAAGAACTGAGAAGGCAAAAGAAGTAGCTGTCTCTTTTGGGAATCCAGTCCTAAATGACACAGGAATGTTCTTAGCTTTTCTCCAAAAGCTCCTTGCTTGGTTCTGCCAACAGGTGGCCATGAGGGGGACAAAGAAACCTCTGGGGGTCACTGTGAAGGACCAAGTGAATTAAGAGAATCCACTTAGAAGTAGATGAGAACTAAGCAGCTTTTTTTTTGTTTCTTTTTAATAAAAATATTTTTCCAACTCACAGGGAAATGGGTAAAACTTTTCAGGTTAAATGTTTCTTCTGTGAGTTGTTCTTAGTCAGTTGGTACCTCCTATGGCTTGTCTTTAAGCAGCTGGGAGCCCCAGCAGGACTGTAGACACCTGGCTGAGCATCGGGGAAAATGCAGAACTAAGCAGTTTTTCTGTGGGAAATCCAAAAATAGATTTGCAAGTGTCTATTCATGCTTTCAAGGCTCTGAATGAGAAGTTAACAGGAACTTTGCTTCATCAATCATATTGTGGGGTGATTTATATAGCTTTGAAACTTTGAGCCTTATACTACAATAATTGACTTAATGGAATAGGAATTTTGATTTCTAGTTAGATTCAATTATGTTCATGTGGAAACATGCTAGAATTGAACTCAGTTGTTGTTTTCCAATTTCACAGATGTCCCTGTTTAAAATTTTAGTGTAATTTTCCTAATACTAGTTATGCTTACACTATACAATTTGAGAAAAAATAAAATTCAATATTTAAAAATAAACAACAGAACGAAACAAAACTAAGCAGTTTTTGTCTCAGGCTTCTTACCTGGTGCAGTTAAAAAAAAAATCAAAAAGAGAGAGAGAGAGAGAAAGAGAGAGAGAGAGAGAGAAAGGAAAAACACAATTTTGGGGCCCCCTGCCCATTCTATCACATTTCAAGAGTGAACAATAGAAACAGAGACAACTGTGGTGTCACCCGCTAAGTATTTCATAAAGCATCGTTCCTTGGTCCACTTTCATATTCAAGGTCTATTACTATTAATGTAATTCTTGGGTTTCAAATTGAGAGAAATGAGAGCATTTCCCCTACATAACTTAAGCCTATCTCTGCGAATACTGCACGGATGAAACAAGTGAGCCAAGAACCCTCCACCTTGTGTGTTACTGTTTATTGACACAGAAAGTGCTGCTGTTGGAATAGGCATATCATTTAGTGCATTAAGATAAAGAAGGACAAATTATTGTGTTCCAGCTCTGTTTCAGTCTGTGCCCTGTAGAAACTCTTCAACATCTTATCAAAGACTTTCTGGGGGTTGTGTTGTTGTCAGGATTCCGACGTGTTCTGATTTCCTTCTGGAGTCATAAATTGCACCTTGGGCACCATGAGGGATGAATTGTTCCGGCGGATGGAATTATTCCTCCTCATGGAATTGTTTCTTCTCATGGAATTGCGCTTCCTCAGAGAATTCTGGTGGGACAGTTCACTCTTCTGGAGGGTCTGGATAAGAATGGAAGGCTTTTCGTCCAGCTCTCGGGCACTGCACCTCGGAGCCGCTACTTTCACGGTGTTGCCAAATTTGGAGTAATCCACGGAATACACGCCTTCCTCTTCGGTTACGATGGATACGAATCGATGGCCCCATTGGATCTCCTCAGCGATGTAGGAGGTTCTCGCTTGGGTGGTAATGCCAGTAGTTTCGACCACTCCTTCCAGAATCACGATGACCTCCAGGTCTTGGTTGGCAAGGTCGGTGGCAGAGATATCATACAAGGGGCTGCGCTTGTCAATCACGTGGCAGATGATCAAAGGGGCCACCAGAAAAATGTTATTACTCTCAAGGGGGTTATCAACGGGAATGTCTAGTTGGTGAATAGGCACCACCTCCCCTTCGGGCGTCGTGGTTTTCTTGACCACCTGGATGCGCACTGATGCACTAATGATCATGCTTTTCCTTAGGTCGCCCACGCGGAACATGAAACACAGTTTGCCATTTCGGACTGCGATCACCGCATGGCGGCTGAAAATCAAGGTTTCCGCCCTTCTGTGAGCCTGGGCTGTTTTCATGAATATGCAGCCCAACATGACTGCATTGATGATCAAACCCACAATGTTCTGGAGAATCAGGACTGTGATGGCCAGAGGGCATTCCTCTGTCATCATTCTCCCGCCAAACCCAATTGTCACTTGAACTTCAATGGAGAAGAGGAAAGCAGAGGTGAAAGACCTGTAAGAAATGAGACCAGAAAACAATGCCATTGGATCAGATTTTGAATCACGAAATAACAGGCTAAGTTGAATTTTGCGTTTTCTTCCTCCAAAGGCTATTTTAAAAAAAATTTATTAAAGTATAGTTGCTTTACAATGTCATGTTAGTTGTTTCAGGTGTACAGCAAAGTGAAGTATATATATATGTGTATACACACACACACACACACACATTCTTTTTCAGATTCTTTCCATTACGGGTTATTATAAGATATTGAGTAGAGTTCCCTGGGCTATACAGTAGGTCCTTTTTGGTTATCCATTTTATATATAGTAGTGTGTATACGTTAATCCCAAACTCCTTATTTATCCCTCCCTCACCCTTTCCCCTTTGGTAACCATAAGTTTGTTTCCTATGTCTGTGACTCTATTTCTGTTTTGTAAATAAGTTCATTTCTATCATTTTTTAAGATTCCACATATAAGGGATATCACATGATATTTGTCTTTCTCTGTCTGATTTACTTCATTTAGTATGATAATCTGTAGGTCCATCCATGTTGCTGCAAATGCCATTATTTCATTCTTTTTATGGCCGAGTAATATTCCATTGTGTGTATATATCTATCTAGATATAGATAAAGATATAGATATATACACACCACATCTTCTTTATCCATTCACTTGTTGATGTCCAAAGGCTATTTTTAAAAAAATATTTATTTATTTATTATCTTTGGCTGCGTTGGGTCTTCATTGCTGCACGCGGGCTTTCTCTAGCTGCGGCGAGCGGGGGCTACTCTTTGTTGCAGTGCATGGGTTTCTCATCATGGTGGCTTCTCTTGTTGCAGAGCATGGGCTTTAGAGCGCAGGCTCAGTAGTTGTGGTGCATGGGCTCAGTTGCTCCATGGCATGTGGCATCTTTCCGGGCCAGGAGTCAAACCCATGTCCCCTGCATTGGCAGGCAGATTCTTAACCACTGTGCCACCAGGGAAGTCCCAGGTCCAAAGGCTGTTAAAGGCTTTTAGAAAGGCTCTCCAACTTAATGTATCAAATGTCCAGTTCTAAACACAAGCACTTGTTCATTCTCTCCCTCTCTCTCTCTCTCTGCATGCATCTACCTCCAGGTTTCTGGGATACACTTCTATTAATGTTTTCAAATCATGTAATGATCGGCCTGTTTATGTGAAAACATTAAAATAATACCTAGACATATTTATATTTATAGGCTTATTTTACTTTGAGAAATTTTCTTCCAGGTTGATGTCTATTATTTATTGCCTGTCTGTGTTTAAGTGACTTGAGTCATATGGGAAGTACTGAGTAATAAGTGAACTTTTTATTATTTACAACCTTTAAAGTTGTACTCCCTAACAAACACTGATTGTGTACCTTATATAGAGAAAGCACAGTGCTAAAGAGTGGTACAAAGCACATCATTCAAAAATACTGGTATTTTTAATTGAAAAAAACCATGTTGTGCCATTTGGAATGAAACATGTTTTCTTACTGATTGTCTCATTTTGTCCTCTAAGAGATCTAGAGAATACTGAAGTTATTAAAGGAAGGATTTGAGGTAGAGATAGATAAGTGACTGTGTCAAGATTACATGATTAATAAGAACATGAATTCTCTTAATTCTGGCCTAGTCTCTGAAAGAAGCACAGGGAAGGGGCCAACAAGTGTCAGGGTTTTCTTGGGGAGCTTTTTCAAACTGCACTCTCTTCCTTATCTCAGTGTAAACCCTGATTTGGTAGTTTAGGGTGGACCTGGATAAAACTTTTGAAAAGTTTGCAGATAATTCTGTTTTATCTCCCCTGATTGAGAAGCACCACATTTGGTTATTCTTATCACTGAAATTATTCATTTAACTACATATCCTACACTGCTGTGGTTTCTTAATAGAAACAGTCATAGTCTTGTGTTTGCCCTATACCCCAACTTCAAACTTTTCTAATTTTATAGACAAGAGACCATCTGTCAAAGTATTAGCTGTGTATTAATGCCACACACAATGAGAGACCAAATATTAAATATTTGAATACTAAGTTAAGTACTGCTCTTTGTCAGGACACCGTGAATGGTAGGCAAGCACAAGCAGGTGATTTTTTTCTATTCAGGTTCATAATCAGGAATTTTTATTTTTTATTTTTTTAATTGAAACATAGTTGATTCGTTTAATTAACTTTTAAATGGAGTGTGAAAATTGCTTTTCTTACCCCTTTTGTTGCTAAAACGATTCATGAAAAGCAATGATTGCTTTTTGCACTAGCTACACATGAGCTAATACTGAATGATCCAAAAACATGGCAAAGAATAAGAAAAGACTGCAGTGAAGGGGCACAGATACAGCACTAATTTCTAATTATACATGCTTCAGGGAGCAGCATAATGATGAATATGCTCAGATGTTTCATTTTAACGGCTTAAGATATCATTCATGTGCCATATTGTGTATGTTGTTTATTTTATGAAAGATCTTACTTCCAAACATTATATTGTGCAGGACCCAGCCTTTTATGAACACCTGTCATGCTAAACAACCTCAAGAGATGAAAGTGTTTAACTGCTCATTTGTTCTTCTACAGAGGGAGTGAGGCTGAATTAGAAGAGGAAATATGTTGGTTTATTTTCTGACTCATGTTAGAAAGTCATCCACATGAAAGGGAAAGTGAGCCAGCCTGGAAGGAGAATGTTAAATGTTATTTGGATACACTGGAGAATATTCATTATAATCAGTTGTTTTCGGTTCTGATGACAAGGTGAGACACTGAACTTAGGAAAGGAAAGGAAAGGAAATGCAAAGAATTAGACATATTATTAATCATCTTTTAAATCCCCTTTGGGAGAGAATAGAGATTTTTCTGTTTCTATTTTTTTTTTTTTTTGGTGAAAAAGTATTATGTAGAGTTGGTTAAGATTAAATTGTATGTTGCATTGAAGTATAAATAGTACCACAATGTTAACATAAAACCAGTAAGATTTTAACCTTACAAGATGTCCAATAATATTTTTTTAGGTAAGAAGTGCAATTTAAAATGCTAAGATTAAATCAACTATATTTTAATAAAAAAATTTTAAAAAAGAAATATGCTTTAGAGAATCACCTAATGAAAAATAAATAAATAAAATGCTAAAACTGTCATACTGATAAATTCAGGTGTGTCTCCCTGTATCTGCGATGCCATTTCTCATAGTGAATTGAATGTTCAAACCAGCAGGAATCCATCAGGGGGATAAACATGGCTCAGAACACCTCTTGTTGAACAATAACAGCTAGCAGTAAAACAGCTTTTAATAACCAATGCACTCTGTCAAGTTCTTTTACAAAATCATTGAAAATATCTCACTTTTGATGACATATCTTTAATAAATTGCTTAATGACTTTTTTCCCACAGGAAAAGCCAATATATTTGTCTTGTGAATAAAATCTGTCCTTTATTTTTCTGAAGTTTATCATTTCTGTTTCTTTTATCTCTTTTTATGTGTATCTACTTCATGTTTATTAAAAATGTACCTTGATAGGAAAATGATTCACCAACATCAGTGCCAATAAATTTCTTAAAGAGAAATATTATAGATAATGATATCTGACCTACATATACCTGTTAAACACAGTATTTTGTTCCTTTATATTTGGTGTACTGATGATCACCTACATTCTTCACCTATATTTTCTTTGAGACAAAAGTTTGTGGCAAGTTTAAGACGAGAAAACAATATCTAACTCGATGGTAAAGGCAATGGATCTATTCAATTTGTTTTCCTCCTCAGAATCTGAGCTGAAATCTGTGGCATGTGATCTCTACAACAAATACCGCAACCTTCCTTGATAATCTGGCATTGCAACTATTCAGGGAATGGAAGGATGGACAAGTTTACAGTCTGAGTTTCTGCTTCTTTTCAGGGTTATCAAAGGTCTTATTCTTTACAGTTTCCTGGAAGAATCGTGCTTGCTCAGTTGCTTTGCTTTATGAATTATGTGAATTTGGAATATTATTGAGAAAAGGTTCTGGAAAAGTTGCTAGTATAACTACTAATGTTTCGCTGCAGAGTGCATATTTTTGCAATTGATATTACCTATTTCCATCTTCCAACAAAACAAGAGACAAATCACTCCAAGTAAATGTTCTTAGGCCATGTGAAACTATGAGAGGAGAATCACTGAAATCAAATTCACTTTACTTATCTTTGAAATATTTACGATAAAAGAGAAAAAAGCAAAATTAGGGCAATCTAAGAACTGTCTTCCTATCCTACTAAAACTTTTAGAGAAAACAACACTAAGTCACTTCTACATAATCTCTTCCATTAAAAATTTGGACCAATCTCCATTAAAAATAATTTTTTTCTAGTTCTGAATCTTAGCATAACTTCTAATTTTGGAATTCAATGCAAGCAATCAGCTATTTAAGATAATCTTGATAAAGAAGGGCTTATGTTTACTTCATTTCTGGTGGATTTAAAAAAAAATTTTTTTATCTAGAACACCTCTTACCAGTGTTTTCCCATTTTTCTAATTATTTCTGAAAATGTCACTGGTAAGAGAAGTTGTGGAAAAACATTACTAGCATTTGCACAATATGTTTTTTGATCAGAGATATTGCCTTGTGGATACTGGAACTATGGACAGCAGCTTTTTCAGACTGAAAACTCAGTATGTGGTTTTTTTTGAGGAAGGCGCTCTGTGGAATCCTTTGAACCACAACCATTTTTAAATAACTGGTATAATATTTTCAAGGCCAGCTCAAAGGATTGAAGTGCTACATTTTCAAAGACTCGTCATCCATAAAGCTGCCTCTGAAAAGATTTTTAATACATTGGATTGGTTTTGTTGTTGTTGCTTTTGTTACGTTTTTACTTTTTTTGCTTCTGAAGGTACTGAAACAAACTCTTTAGTTCACTTGCAACAAAATAACAGTGAAGAGAGAAAGGACAGTTGCATCTTATTTTCTGTACTGTTTTCCACCCCTGCCTCATCCCGCTGCATTCTTACCTGACATTAGTCACACACACGGTGGACTCCAAGCCACTTTTCTCCATCCCACTTTTCTCCATGTAAGCATAGATGTCCCCGTGGGCAAAGGCCACCAGCCACCACATGATGGCGAAGAGCAGCCAGCTGCAGAGGAACGACATGGTAAAGATGACCAGGGTGTGGCGCCATTTCAGGTCCACCAAGGTAGTGAAGATGTCCTGGAGGAAGCGTCCTTGCTCCCGAATGTTCTTGTGCGCCAGGTTGCAGGCCCCGCTCTTGGCGATGAAGCGGGCCTTGGGCAGGCGGTCCCTGATGCGCGGTTTGCGCAAGTTCTCCGCGGCGATGCGCGCCAGCACATACTCCTCGGGGATGATGCTCTTTCTGGCCAACATCGTCCCGTCACCATAGCCAGCCTATGCACCTGTCTCCGACCTGCCTCTCCTCCCCTCGAGACCCGTCCTGCAGGAGGGAAACGAAGATTAAAAACGTTTCCCCCTATTTTCCTCACCTCTTCAGTCCTTGCATGTAGGGGTGTGTCTATACATTCCAGGTGACGTGCAAAGCTAAAGGTATGATCTTATTAATCTAAACACGAGCCTAGTTAGTGCTTGAGTCCTTGGATCCCGGAAAAATTACTTGATCTGAACCAGAACTGTTTTAATATTCCTTATCGTTTTGAACACATAAGAGCACAGCCTTAGTTAAACAAAACCAAGAGCCTTCCTGTAAACAGCAGCCTCAGTGATAATTCTGAAATTACCCACGTCTGTAGATTAGTGCAAGGATACCAGCACGCGACGTCTATGAGGAAAATTAAGGATCTATTTACTAAACTATTCACATGATGTAGCAATATTAAAAGTAAAGAGGGGAAATTCTCTTTCTGTTATTTTAAGAAATAGGCAAAGGCCGTGAGCTCCTGCGCAGTATAAATGTGTCTTGTAATTCGACAAAATAATAATAAGCAATGTGCTATGTAACCTGAAAATTACGTAGAGGTATTTTAAATTTGAAAGAAGTGTGAGTTGCATTTTTTTAAAAATCCCACTGGAACGCATAATGTAATAGCTTGAAAACTTCTTGACGACGAAGGGATCAAACATACAAGCTGCAGGAAAAACCCCGGATAATAGCCTGCGGGCTACGGATAGAGTCAATTAAAAGTGTGTGCCCCGAAATTCCATCCGACGCTGTCAACCTCGCCCGTGTTCTTCATTTTCAATCGTTTGCGGGGACGCATTCAGCCTCCCCCTCCCCTCCGCTTAGAGGAGCGTTGAAACTTACAGACTCTGGCGAGCGGGCGCCGCGGCCGCACCTCCCCGCACACGCCGGCCGACCGCGGGCGGGTCCCTCGCTGTCCCATCTCTGGACGAGGGAGCGGGAACCGCGACTGCCGAAGGGACAGATCCGGGGGCCGCGCGTCCTAGGGAGAAGAGTTAAAATAATAAAAGGTGCAGTTGAATCTGAACGCGGGGAGGGCTGGAGGAAGGGGGATGGGTGTCGCTCTTCCCCTCCCCCTGCTCGGCTCTATCCCTTGGCCGCTGCCGACGGCGGAGGAGAGGCTTGGGGAGAGGAGCTGGGGCGTGATGCTCCACAAATCAGCCTCCCACTTCGGGCTTTGACGCGCGCCAGACCTCTGAGGCCGAAATTGCAGAGATGAGGGAGGGAGGGGGTGGGGGAGAGGCGAGTCCCGGGGAGGTAGGGAGCCCGCAGGAGGGAGGGGCGACGGGGGGTGGAGGGCGGGGCCTGTAGAACCAGCCCTTTTCCCAGTAGCTGCGACCCCCTGCAGCCAGCGTGACACGCATGTCTTTAAAAGGCTCCCAGCTCCGGGGAGTTCACTGACGTAAAGAGATTTTTTTTTTTTTAAACCTGGGTAGATAACTGTGCTACTTCAGGTTATATAAAACCAGATATAGAGATCAGAAAATAGTCTTCTGACGCATCCAGGCTGCGTGCACACATACTGATTTACATTAAATTTCCATCTAGTAGGGGTGTTAAGTGGAAGAAGTGTTATGAAACCCACTTTGTATTGACATATTTCTTCACCAGCCAAAACTGGTTCTCAGGGAATTAAATACACACACAAACACACAACTACGACCAAAAAAAAAAAAAAAAAAAAGTGGAAGAAGAAAACCGCTCGAAGTCTCTTCCAATAAAAAAATTTTACCCCGAACAGGGACTGCAGTCAACACTTCAGAACTCAAACCGTCATTCTTCAGTAATTGGTGGCTTTCTGAAATGTGGCAGCTCCTCGGTCTTGTCTAGATGGCCTCAATGATAAAACAGAGCAATTGCGCACAAGAAAGTTATACAGTAAATATCTTTCTGTAGCTTTTTGAAAAGGAGCCAGCAAAGACAAATGTGCTTTCTCCCACCGGTCAGGCCTCCTGATTTGGCACTTGTGTTAATGGAAACTTTAATTCTTGGAAATTTCATGTATTTTCCAAGACTTAGGACAGAAAGCATATGGAGCATAAACAATGTGTTCATTTAATTATCAAGAGACCTAAAATTAGCCTTTGATGAAGGCAAATGAAGAATCATTTCTCCCCCTTGCAGATAGAGCTGCTTAACCCCTTCAATTTGAGCCTGGGGATCCTCGTCTGTTAGTGGTTGCTCTCTCCTCTACTGTTGTGAATTTTTACAGTAATTTATGTGGCAGTATTACTACAAGTGTGTGGGGATCACATTGTACAGTTAATCCCCTCATCATTCCATTTTAGAATTGTTTGGTGTACGATTTATTCCCTATTATCTTAGCTGGGGGAATATTCATCGAACACCTATTTGAGGAAGGGATATATATATATATATATATATATATATATATATATATATATATATCATAGTTGCTGTTCTTAAGAGGTAGACAGTTGTAGTAAGAGACATGGATTTGATAATAAACTCTAATAGAAGCAAGGATGTGATTAGAATGAGAATGGAAATAGAACTAAACAAGACATATTAAGACTAGAAGACTAAGGAAAGAAATCTACATGGATTATTGGGCATCTGATCTAGTCTTTGAAAGACCAGATGTATTTGGGTTTAGAGAAGAGCAGAGAAAAGACCTTCTTCCTACTGAGAAGGAAGATCATGAGGGGATTGACAAGAGCGGGCCATGTTTTAGTAACAAACTAATTTAATCAGCACTGATGAAACAAGGTCAGCAAAAGAGCAGGATTGGATGCTTGAGTCCAGTGCTCCCTGAGCAGCCTTTGTCACCACCTCTCTGAACACATAGTGGGTTATTCATGTACTTGTCCCATCCCCTTCCTCCTTCCCCACAACCCATGAAACTGAGGGCTCTAGAGGGCAGAACTGTGACTGTATCTTAAGCCTCTAGCACAGCTTCAATTACAGAGTGGCTTGAAGAATACTTTTGAGTCAATGAATGGGAAGGGTAAGGTCGACAGCCATGTTGGTGCCTCAGAAAAAAAAAATACATAGACAGCCTTAAATGCTCAAAAAAGGGAGTCTGGACTGTCTTTAGGAGGTAGTGGTAAGCCATGGAAGGATGTTGATTAGAGAACACCGCAAGTGCCTGCTTTAAGAGGATTGACCAGGAAAAAGAGGCCAAGATGGCTTTGAAGGTGCATTGCTAAGTCGAGTCCCTTCAGGCTCCAAACTTCTGTGATTGGCAGAAGGGGACCCTGGAAACTATTGTGTTTATCAGAGAAGGAATGAGGTCTGGGGCTAATAAGCAATGTCAGTGGACAGTATACAAATGTATGCAAAAGGAATGCTACAAAGTCAGTATTGGGAGAGGGTAAAGTCACAGGCGACTGTGACATTTACTGTGATGACAGAGAAATAGTAGGAAAATTGAATAAGAAGAGGTGAAGCATTGAGGAGAATTATGAGAAGGTTGGCAACAAATAAATCCATGTCGGAATCCTATGAAAATTCTGGTCTTTTGCTATAACACATATTTAGGATTCAGTTTTTTTCTAGTGAGATATATTCTTCCACATATGCAGTTTCAAGTCAAGTTTTGAATTGTTTTGAAGTGCCAAACTCTATACCCTACTTTTTAGTAGTTAATGCTTTAAACTGATTAATTCAAAGTAAGGGCACTAAGAATGCACATAACGAAAGTTAATTTTAAGAAGTTAATAAGTAAATTTTTGGCAATAATATGCCTAGAAAACGAATAGCAGCCATTTGGAAAAAAGATGGAGAATGTGTACTGTAAAAATATTACAGACTGGGGCTTCCCTGGTGGCGCAGTGGTTGGGAGTCCGCCTGCTGATGCAGGGGACACGGGTTCGTGCCCCGGTCCGGGAGGATCCCACATGCCGCGGAGCGGCTGGGCCCGTGAGCCATGGCCGCTGAGCCTGCGCATCCGGAGCCTGTGCTCTGCAATGGGAGAGGCCACAACAGTGAAAGGCCCGCGTGCCGCAAAGAAAAAAAAAGGAAAAAAAATAAATACAGACTTTCTTTTTCTTTTCTCTTTTCATTCCCTTCCTGACATTTTTAAAAACCGATACTTTATGTCTTTTTCCTTTAACTAGTTTTTCTGCACTGAATGGAAGCTGCATGAGGGCACATAGCTTGTTGTTAATACTGTCTGGAATTGTTCCTAGCTCCTAGAAGTGGGTACTCAACAAATACTTGTCAAATGAAAGAAAGAAGGAATAGTGCTCTCAACACGGTGTTTCTCTCTTTCTTGCACTTACTCTACCTCTTGTCTTTCCTCCCTTTATGTGTTTGCAACCATTTCTCACAGCCCACGCAGGTAATCTGAAGCTTGGAGATCTCCTTGAAGTCTAGGGCCATATCTGTCTGCAAAGATTTCATTACTCATCACCTCTCCCTTCTCTCTTGACCTTTTCTTTCTCCTCCCTTCAAACTATCCACTCCTTCCTTCCTCAGCAACTCTCTTAACCACTCCAGGTCCCCAGTACTTAAACTTGTTTAAATATTAAACTTGTCTAAACTTGGCATTTGCTAGTTATGTTTCTCTTGACAACTTTTGAGCCTAATGGAGACATATCTGTATCCTCAGACCTCTTTCTGGACACACAGTAGATGCTCAATATATATTATTAATTGATCTTTAGTTCTTCCCCCTTTGATCGTCCTCTTTTCATATTATGGGCCAAATAATAAACATTTAAATTTACCTCTGAGAAATTTGTGAAGGAAATCCATTTTTCAAGAACGCATTTACTGCTTCAGGCTTATTTTATTGGTCTACTTATTTAATCACTATTTTGTTGTCATCCACTTAAGGTTTTCTTAACTGTTCTATAATCTCCTAACTGCTCTTTCAAGAGTGAAGACTAATTTGTGCATTACTCCTAGAGAAGACCTATAATGAGTTTAGAACAGAACTAACCTTAAATTTTATGATTTTCTTGACTCTTCAGGAATCCTGTAAGAATCTGTCTGCTCATGTTACATCCTGGAGAAATTTATGCAGTAATTGGAAGGCAATTCAAGGATATCTATTCACTTATAAGTAAATATCTGTTAGATTCCTTTTAGACCCTATGTGCATTTCATTTGCAGATAAAGAAGTTTCTGCATTTCTCACTTTCCTAAGAAAAGAAGTTTGTCAGGTGCCTTCAAAGAAGTGGAGAAAGACTGATGATTTTCCTGTCTGTCTGCTGCTTTGATTACCAAATACAAATCAGTGAAATCCTTGAAAGTACTCTTGAGACTAAAGGGTGAAGTCCTAGCATTTGATGACCTTGCCTTTGACGTGACTTGTGAATTTAGAGCTCTTGGTTTTCCTGAGCTGTATTAGACTTAAGAATTTGGAGAGTCTTCAAAATGACAATGGAAACGATTCATGTTAGCAGCCCAAATAACAGTTGGTCTATTTGCTTGGTATGCTGCTTTATTAGTGTCCTCATATAAACCACTTTGGAACATATTGCTTTGGAATCAGCTTAATAAAACTGTTACATAAACTAGTAATCAAAACAGCATGTTATAAACTCACTTTTTTGGAGTTATCATGAAATGGGAATGACAATATAACTCTTCGTACTTATCGGTTCCAGTGAGTTCAGAGAACATTTCTTTTTGAGATATGTATCTATTTATGTGCAAAAGAGCCTCTCTCTCCTTTAAATTAGGTACCCCCTTTCTTTAAGGATATCCATTAGAACCTTCAATGAAAAAGATCTCCATCCAGTTTGCATGCTCAAGGCCTCAAACTTTTGCCAGCTCACAGGTGTGAATCTGCGAGTCAGGAAGGGGGCATTCATAACAGTCACTACCTTTTAATATACAACCAGGTGAACAAAACAAAGTCCCTGCTCCAATGCATTCTTAGGGAGGAAGATGTTAGTGAACAAGTAGACAAATAATATATTCTATAATTATCTATGGTTTTGAAACTTATAAAGAGAGTAAAGCAGGATAAGGATTGAGAGTAACTAGGGCCAGTGATTGGCAATTTTACATAGAGTTCAGAAAAGGCCTCTTTAAGAAGGTGAAATTTGAAAAAAGAATCAGCCAGGGGCTCAGGCAACCTAAGAGCAAGTATAAAGGCTCTGAGGTGGGAAGAAGCTTGGTGTGTTTGAAGAATAGTAACAAGATCCACATATCAGATGGAAATGAGGAAAAGGAGATGAGATGGGAAAACTGGGAAGTGCATTCACTGATCTATCCATCTCTCCATTCACCCAATGAATAAAGATTCAGAGTCTGCATATTCTAGGTGATGAAAAATATTGAACTAAGTTGGGGGCAGCTGTGTGAGAATTAGGTTATTTTCCTTATCTTACACAAAATCGATTAGAGTATAGCGCGATGATGTGTAAAATCAAATACCTAGGGGCTTCCCTGGTGACGCAGTGGTTGAGAGTCCGCCTGACGATGCAGGGGACACGAGTTCGTGCCCCGGTCTGGGAAGATCCCACATGCTGCGGAGCAGCTGGGCCCATGAGCCATGGCAGCTGAGCCTGTGCGTCCAGAGCCTGTTCTCCGTGACAGGAGAGGCCACAACAGTGAGAGGCCCGCGTACCGAAAAAAAAAAAAATCAAATACCTAGCAGGTGGAAAGCTACAACAAACTCAAAATATCTGACCTCTAATCCTAAACTCTTTTCACTGAATAATATCTCAAAGGGATGATTGTTAATCCACGATCCAGCTATGTGGAAAACACCTGGTTACATTATGTTATGCTCCTCCAGGCTTTTATGGAGGAAGGATAGAATAAGACATAATATCTTTGGCCCCCAAATTAAAATATCTTTCATGAGAAGGTATAAACACTTCTAATAAAGCACATTTAAGAGTTCCCCTGGAGATTCTTTTGTTCACTTAGGTTTAAGAAACTCATAGAATTATTATGAGAACAAGAGGACACAATCCATATAAAGTGGTGAGGATAGTGACTGGTCTAAGTACTTAAAAATGTCAGTTCTTATTAATAAATTAGGCTTGTTTTGGTTTAGTGATGGTCAAAAAGACCTCAGAGCTGTATGGCAGTGGGAAGGGGGGAAGGATAGACCCCCAGATTCCTTTAATTATTATTTAACTATCTTTCCTAATCTAAGACTAAGAAAAGAAAATACATGATAATATCATTTTATAGACTTGAGTATTATTTTTGAGACCTCACCAACCTTCAGAATCCTAACTATCCAGTACTTGTACTGGCATCTCCTCAACTCCTGAATTTAATCAAGACAGGAGACTGAAAGGGAGCCAGCCAAGATACTGGTAATAAAATAGAGACCCAGGAAATCAACATGTCTGGTTTACTGTAATAGTGTCTCCAAGAGAAAAGTGGTTCCTTCAATCAAGTAGAGAGTACCCGTGGTAATTATTTTCTGCTGTTAGTGTACAAAATGCTAGTACTAAATAAAGCTGGTAGGGTCTCTTCCAAGAGGAGATGAAGAAGAGTGGCTGTCACTATTCATTTTTCCAGGCCTTGAAATTATGCCTTGATATTCTTGTGCAAAAGAAAGGCAAGTTTGCAGGATCCTGGGATCTATCTTGCTATAGGCTTCTCTGAAGCTCTTGGGGAAACAGCAATTCCCAGCAATGTCTTGATCCATTGCTAAGCTTTCATATCACTATGTTTTGAAAAATCAGTGACTCATGCAGTGCTTGGAAAGAGAAACCTGACATTTTCCAGAACTTTCTCGGTAAGGTGATTCCTTATTGCCACCTTTCAAAAATGCCTGCTACAGCGGGATTATAGAGGTTGAAAATTTTAAAGTGATATTTAGACTCATTGGCCCCAATGATCATTTGCCAGGATTTTTTTTTTCTGCTGTTAAATGACCTGAATTTTCCTTTAGGTAAAAATTACCTGTGCCAGGGGCTTCCCTGGTGGCGCAGTGGTTGGGAGTCTGCCTGCCAATGCAGGGGATACGGGTTCGAGCCCTGGTCCGGGAAGATCCCACATGCCGCAGAGCAACTAAGCCTGAGTGCAACTAAGCCCGTGAGCCACAATTATTGAGCCTACGCTCTAGAGCCCAACAGCCACAACTACTGAGCTTGCGTGCCACAACTACTGAAATCCACACACCTAGAGCCCATGCTCTGTAACAAAAGAAGCCACTGCAGTGAGAAGCCCGCGCACCACAACGAAGAGTAGCCCTGGCTCGCTGTAACTAGAGAAAGCCCGCGTGCAGCAACAAAAACCCAATGCAGCCAAAAATATATAAATAAAATAAATAAATTTATTAAAAAAAAATTAACTGTGCCAGAAAAGTTTTTACAAGACCGTTTTTCTAAACAGGTTCAAATTAGAATTAAATATTTGATATTTGTTGCTAATCTAAAATGTCAAATTACCTCATTTATTGTCAGAATAAATGGGGTCATAAAATGATCTCCTCTCTGTAAATCTACAGAAATTTATTATGCAATTGAAACTGAGGAATTGTGGAAGATGCATGAAATATACCTTTTGTTTAAGTTCACATAGCTTTAGAGTCAGAAGGATGTGGGATCAATGACCAGTTCTGCCATTTCCTTGGTTGGTGGCTTTGAGCAACACACTAAATCGCTCTGAGCCTCAATTGTCTTTTCTGTACAATGGAGACTCTAACATCTACCTCTTCAAGTTGTATAGATTAAATGAGGTAAATGTGTAAAGGATTTAGCATAAGCCAATGAAACTTAAAACATAATATTTTCTAAAATAATTATAACTTTACTGTAACTTCTTTAATTAGTATTTCATTAATTTATAATTTGTGTATATTTTTCTTAACCTGCATTTGTTTGTACTTTCAGATCAATAGTAAATAATCATGATGATATCAGACATGCTTTTCTTTTTAGTGATTTTGAGAAAATGCTTCCAGAATATATAGTTTACATGGTTATCATTTTGAGGTAGTGTGCTTTTTCTACTTTTCAAAATCAATAATGGATGATGAATTACATAAAAGACCTTTTTAGCATATACCAAAGTGACTTTTTTTTCCTTCCTTGGCCAGTTAATAGGGTGAATTATGTTACTAGGTTAAAAAAAAAGTCAAATTGTTTTTACATTCCTGTGATAAACTCCACTTGGTCATGATAAATTATTATTTTAATATAATGCTGGATTGTCTTTCCCACTATTTATTTAGGATTTTTGCATAGATGTGTATAAGTGAGTTAGTCTGTATTATTCTTTCTGACTTATTTCTGCCTGATTTTGGGTAAATGTTATGAGTCTTCATAAAAAAAATTGATGCATATTCCTTCTCTATGGACTGCAATAGTTTAAACAGAATAGGGATTAGCCACTTTTTGAAATCATCTGAGTCCAAATTTTTTAGGAATAGTTCCTGCCTCTTTGAATCCTCTTCATTCTCTTTTTTCTCCCTGGGATCCCTCTTTCAGACCTTCTAAATCTATCCTCCATAACTTTTTTTAGAATAAATTTATTTATTTATTTTTGGCTGCATTAGGTCTTCGTTGCTGCACACAGGCTTTCTCTAGTTGCGGTGAGCGGGGGCTTCTCTTCATTGCGGTGCGTGGGCTTCTCATTGTGGTGGCTTTTCTTGTTGCAGAGTACGGGCTCTAGGCGTGTGGGCTTCAGTACTTGTGGCACGCAGGCTCAGTAGTTGTGGCTTGCAGGCTCTAGAGTGCAGGCTCAGTAGTTGTTGTGCACGGGCTTATTTGCATGTGGGATCTTCCCAGACCAGGGCTCAAACTAATGTCCCCTGCATTGGCAGACTGATTCTTTTTTTTTTTTTCCAGCTGCATTTTTGTCTTATTAATAAACAAAATATGCTGTTTTTCATGTACTTTCTTATATGAAAAACAGCATATATTCACACTGATCAAATATTAGAACATATAAAAAATTATTCAGTGAGAAGTCTACCTTCCTTCCATGATGATGATCTGTCCAGTTCCCACTATCACCTTTTTCTGGCAACCACTACTGTGAGTGTCTACATATCCTTTGAGGGTTTCTTCATGCATCTATGATTTTAGGTTGTTTTTTTTTTCTCTCGGTACGCGGGCCTCTCACTGTTGTGTCCTCTTCCGTTGCGGAGCACAGGCTCCGGACGCGCAGGTTCAGCGGCCATGGCTCACAGGCCCAGCCGCTCCACGGCATGTGGGATCTTCCCGGATCGGGGCACGAAACTGTGTCCCCTGCATCGGCAGGCGGACTCTCAACCACTGCATCACCAGGGAAGCCCTGGTTTTAGATTCTGATCCCTGCTTTCTTTTTTTTTTTTTTAATTTTTAAATTTTATTTATTTTTTTATACAGCAGGTTCTTATTAGTCATCACTTTTATACACATCAGTGTATACATGTCAGTCCCAATCTCCCAATTCATCACACCACCACCCCCATTCCCCCGCTGCTTTCCCCGCTTGGGGTCCATACGTTTGTTCTCTAATCTGTGTCTCAATTTCTGCCCTGCAAACTGGTTCATCTGTACCATTTTTCTAGGTTCCACATATATGCCGTAATATATGATATTTGTTTCTCTCTTTCTGATTTATCACTTTGTATGACAGTCTCTAGATCCATCCACGTCTCAACAAATGACACAGTTTCGTTCCTTTTTATGGCTGAGTAATATTCCATTGTATATATGGACAACATCTTCTTTATCCATTCATCTGTCAATGGGCATTTAGGTTGCTTCCATGACCTGGCTATTGTAAATAGTGCTGCAATGAACATTGGGGTGCATGTGTCTTCTTGAATTATGGTTTTCTCTGGGTATATGCACAGTAGTGGGATTGCTGGATCATATGGTAATTCTATTTTTAGTTTTTTAAGGAACCTCCATACTGTTCTCCATAGTGGCTGTATCAATTTACATTCTCACCAACAGTGCAAGAGGGTTCCCTTTTCTCCACACCCTCTCCAGCATTTGTTGTTTGTAGATTTTGTGATGATGCCCATTCTAACTGTTGTGAGGTGATACCTCATTGTAGTTTTGATTTGCATTTCTCTAATAATTAATGATGTTGAGCAGCTTTTCATGTGCTTCTTGACCATCTGTATGTCTTCTTTGGAGAAATGTCTATTTAGGTCTTCTGCCCATTTTTAGATTGGGTTGTTTTTTTAATATTGAGCTGCATGAGCTGTTTATATATTTTGGAGATTAATCCTTTGTCCGCTGATTCATTTGCAAATATTTTCTCCCATTCTGAGGGTTGGGCAGACGGATTCTTAATCACTGCAACACCAAGGAAGTCCATATCCTCCATATCTTTTCAGTGTTCTTTTTCTTTTTTGAAACATACTCATTGTACAATATTATATGTTACAGGTGTATAATATAGTGATTCACAATTTTTAAAGATTATACTTCATTTATAGTTATTATAAAATATTTGAGATATTCCCTGTGTTGTACGATATATCCTTGTAGCTTATTTTATACATAATATTTTGTACCTCTTCATCCCCTACCCCTGTGTTGCCCCTCTCCCCTTCCTTCTTCCTACTGGTAACCGGTTTGTTTTCTACATTTCAGTGTCCTTCTTATTTTCTATCAGCTTGTTCTGTGTTGCATTCCAGGTGCGTTCTAGATCTCTTTCCAATGGAAGAAGTCTCTTATCATTTAAGCTTAATTGCTGTTTAATCTGTTCATTGAATTTTTAATTTTAATGGCTTTTTTCTTTTCTAGACATTCTATTTGGTTATTTTTAATTAATTTGTTCTTTTTCCTACCTTTAAAAAAACCCATGTAAACAACTATGTAACTGCCATACAGATTACAGATCAAGACATAAAACATGTCTATCACCCTAGAAAATTTCCTTCTGCCTTTTTCCAGACTGTAATTTCTCCCCACCAGGGCTCAGTCTGTTATGACTTATTTTATCATTGGCATGTTTTGCTTGTTGCTTAGCTTCGTATACATGGAATCATGTATATTCTTTGGTATCTGCCTTCTTTCACTCAATATAATATTTGTGAGCTTTGGCTATGTTGTTTCATATACCAGGAATAGTATTTCCTTGTGTGCATAAGCCACCATTATTTATCCATCTTCCCATTTGGGCTGTTGGGTATTTTTTTGGTTTTTTCACTCATGAATTAAGCTGCTCTTAACATTTCTGTACAAGTATTTTTGTGGATGTAAGCACTCATTTCTCTTGGATAGGTGCCCAGGAGTGGAAATGTTGAGTCCTGGTAAAGGCACATATTTAGCGTTAGTAGAAACAGCCAGTTTTTGACACTGGTTGTTCCATTTACACTCTCTCCAACAATGTGTGAGAGTCCCACCGTCACCAACACTTGGTGTTGTTAGTCTTTGTGGTTTTAGTCATTTCAGTGGGTAGGTAGCTGTTTGGTTTTTTTTTTTTTAATTTTAATTTTGTATTTGCATTCCTGATGAAGCATGATATTGAGCACGTTTTCACATCATTTTTGGCAAACATACATATTTTTAAATCTCTTATAGATTGTTTAATTATTTCTCATTCTTGTGCTAATATCCCTATTTGTTGTCTCTCTTGATTCCCATCCTGGTGGTTTTAATTTTGAGTGTGAGTTCACTTAATTTTTTATGTCCTCCCCAGGACATCTAGGTTGTACCCCAGAAGACTGATTTTACATTTGCCCTTTCCAGAACCTCAACGATATCAATATTCTGGAGCCATTTTTATATAATATTTCAGCTTGAATATATCATCTCACCATTGTAAAGTTAGAATCATATCAAGTTTTTTAAAAAGGGAAAAGCTTATTTTCTGACTTAAAAAATCCCTATAGTAGGGGCTTCCCTGGTGGTGCAGTGGTGGCGCCTGCCAATGTAGCGTACACGGGTTCATGCCCTGGTCCAGGAAGATCCCACATGCCGTGGAGCAGCTAGGCCCGTGAGCCATGGCCACTGAGCTTGTGCGTCTGGAGCCTGTGTTCTGCAACGGGATAGGCCAAAACAGTGAGAGGCCCGTGTACCGCAAAAAAAAAAAAAAAAAAAAAAAAAATCCCTATAGTACCATTAAGATGTGGTATATGTAGTGGGTTCTCAATGCTGATATTTCATACCAGAATGTGCTTTTCAAATCATAAAATTCTTTCACCATCATTTAATTTAAGATTCCCAAAACTTGATGAGGCCAGCAGGCGGCTGTTATCATGCCATCTTGTTTTCCTTTTTGCAAATGAGGAGATGGAAACTTAGGCTTTCAATGATAAGTCCAAGGCCATACATTCAATATGTGATAGAATCGAAACTAGAATTCAGGTCTTCTAATTCCTGGTCCAGTTCCTTTTTCAATATATTCTACATAGACTGACATAATTCTTTGTTATTATAGATCATATATCATATAAATAATTTATTCCCAAGAAAAGTTAAATGATTAACTAATTTAATCATTAGTCTAGTATAGCACATGGCTATAACTATGAGCCTGGAAATCAGGTTGCCTGAGTTTGCATCTTATTTCCACTAAACCTTTGGCAAATTAGCCAATCTGTACCTCAATTCTAAAATGAGGATAATAATGATTACCTTATAGAGCTTTTGTCAAGATTAAATGAGAGTATACTTATAAGGCTCATATCATATCTTCTCAAGATATGTTAGCTATTATTATCCTTTCATCAAATTTTTAATGAGATGGTTTATGCAATGTGCACTCTACTGATATCTGCATTGATTTCACATTGCTCCTTTCTTCTTTGCCCCCGGGAATTTGCTTCTCTTATGTTGTTTGATATAAGATGGTACTAGACACTTCAGCAATTATATGATATTTAAATCATAAATCATTCTGTCATCTCTATGTTTTATTGGCACATGTAGCTAAGCTTTATTAAAATATTATTTAAGCCAAGAAGTTCCCATGAAATACTAGGCTTGCTAATTTTTTCCCTACGTGTTTGGCCAAAAGCCTAGATGCCTTGAGTTTCCAATATAATATTTTACTGCATTTAATATATGCTGCAAGTTGTCAGGTGGGAACAAAGAAGCTCCTATTTTCAGGTGAAATTGTGTCACCCCCAAATCTGCCTTCTGCCACTTTCTCTTTCCTGTTTGCCAAGGACACAGTGAATTCAGTGTCTAGGTCAAGTGCTTGGCACTTAGAAATGGAAGTGAGAGATCACTGGGAGAAATGGGTGCCTCTATCTAAAGTATGCTTGTGATTGTCATATGTGTTGGGGATCCTGAAATGAGGAGGATGGTGCAGTTCTAGGTGAGTGTTACTGCTCATTTTGAATGGGTGGCTGTGAGGAAATGTCTCACAGGCTGTGTGTTATGCAGTCATTGCCACAGGGAAATAAAACTTGGGCTTAAAAAGTCAATATTTGGAACTTACTTATGGCAGGAGATTTTGTTTTGCTTTCTTATTTTAAAAGAAAATTATATCCTTCTTTGGACTTTCCTTCTCTCTGGAACAAAGGTAGGGTATGCAAACATGTGAAGAATGCTCAAGAGTTTAGTCAACTACCTCACTTGAGTGCTCATGTGATTGAAGAATGGTTCTCCCTCCTTCCAATTTTCCTTTTTCTTCTGAAAATAATCAGTAGCCAGCCCAGTTTCGTCGCTCTTTTCCTGGAACTACTGGTTGTGATTGGGGCTTGTACTCTTGCTTTCATGTCACTCTCCAGACTGTGAAATTCACCTCAGCTGAAGACATTACTTCCAATTGGCTCAGACCTTCTGGCCACAGCTTTTTAGGCCAGAGATTGATTCTTGACCCAAAGTGAAGTGATGCAAATTTGTCCAGTCACACATAAGATCAAAAGATTAGCTGGACAAAGTAGATTCCTTGCTTGGCACTTGGAAATAGACAATCTTAGAAGTGAAGATAGTGAGTTGTGGGCCCAGGGGCTCCAAGATTTCATCTAAGATAGGAATGGTCAGAAAGGTCACACACAAGATGAGGAAGCAGTGGACAGAGGGATGGAAATGGCAGCTCAGAAGGGAAGAGGAAGCTGAGAAGCTTGAGACAGAGAGACAGTATCAGAGAGTGGACGGTCTTTAGAACTGGCCCAGTCCTCACTCTTCCTGACACCCAATAAGTTTTCATTTTCTAGATTCCAATGCACCAATCTCCCTTCAATACCACCCCCATCGTTCTACTTCCATTCTCTGGTGTTTAAAAGTGCCATCTCTGGAGTCGGACAGAGATAGATGATTAAATCAATGATTTGGGGGTAATTCATTTAAATCCTAGCCTCTGTTTTCTCATCTGTAAAATAAATACAATAAACATAGTTATTTCAGAAAATTTTATACTAATTTTAATATAGTAGAAAGTTTTGTATTACCCTGGCAAATAATCTCCCTGAATCACACTCTGTTAATCAAAGGGGACACTTAGCAGATACTCAACAAATTATCAATCAAGACGAAGTAACCAAAGTTTATTTTCATGCAACCTTCCTTAGTAGGGAGACAGCCATCTTTCAAAAATGCCTGGTTTACTAGCTTTCATGACAATTATTATTAGTATTGTTAGTTAATTTATTTATTTAAAAAAAATTTTGACTGTACAATGTGGCATTCAGGATCTTAGTTCCCTGACCAGGGATCGAACCCATGCCCCCTGCAGTGGAAGTCTTAACCACTGGACCACCAGGGAAGTCCCCATAACAATTATTATCATCTCTTTGTTGAACTAAAAAGAACCTGCCCACCATAACCCAGCAATGTGTTGCTACTGTTATCTTAAAAACTGGTAGAAAAGGTGGGCTGAACTTACTATCACTGGAAATACATTTTATTAGTGCTTCTCAGCCTTCTGGCTAAGACCAAGTGTGATTTATCAAGAAGTGAAATTTCTTCCTAAGGTGATTTTTTCTGTCTGGAAGAAACAAATAATATTATGATTGTAAGCATCTCTTTCGGCCATCCATTCTAAGCACTTGTATTTGACTTATCTATGCATTGTGTTAATGTGTGTCATAAAAATTCATAGCAACTACACACTTCTTTAGGGCAGCAAGTTAAGATAGAAGTGAATCTATCTATGATATGTGTGTGGAGGGGGCATGCATATGGAGAGGTTGGGAGATAGATTGTAACCTGTGAAAGAGGCTTAAGAGTAAACTTCCCTGGAGGATTCTGTTTATGCCTACTTTCAAAGGATTGATGAACATTTTGGGTCTCTGAAAGAAAGAGATTAGGAATTTTTAGAATTGCTCTTTACTTAACTAGTGTTGGAACAAAGCTCCAACTACTATGAGTCAAAGTGAAAATACTTAGATATGGAAGAGTTGGCCTAAATCCACTTAGCCCTGATAATATTAAAGGTCAACAGTCTTTCACTTAATAAAGACTGATAACGTGTATAAATAGCACATACCGTAGCCCTAAGAGAAAAATGGAAATGAAGCAGCATTAGCCAGTGTTGCACTGTTGCTGTTATATGAACAAGTTACTTATGCAAAGTGCAGCTTAAGTGATAAAAAAATAATTGTCTGAAAACAAAGCTCTTTGCCATTAACATGCCGTATACATTTGGAGATGGTCTCTGATGGTTGGTGGCACGAAAATAACAGAAGGCTTTCTTCTTTGAGCCAATTAAGTTATTTAGCCAGGTATGGCTCCCTTGATCTTTGTCAATTTAGAAATAGGGCACTGGTGACCATAGTGTGAATGACAAGGGAAATTAGCTATAGTCTCTAGAAAAAGAAATAATTTAAATACCATGTAGTAGATATGTAGAATGACTATATCAACTTTCATATGTCAGCAATGATGACACCTATGGGAAAAATGTGAAGGTGGCAGGGAAGTAATCATCACAGGTAATTTGTCTTCCTTCCATATTGTGAAATATAGTTAGTGAAACCTACCCACAATGATCACATTTACACACTATAAACATTTTAGAAATATGAATTCAAACTCAGCAGAATAATGTGCAAATGATTCAACAGGGAATTCAGATGTGGGTAAAAAAAGCTTTACATCTTTTTAAAACCCCTTAGATCACATATTGCTGATTAAACCACCAAAGAAAATCATGTTCAGAGTCCTTGTTTATATATTCTAAGATTCAGTTCATTTCACTATGTTTCGTTTATGACGGAACTAAGGCAGTTCATTCAATGACACCGAGATGTTTGTTTTGGCAATCCAGGATAGGCTAATGTGAGCAAAGACAGGAAGCATGTGGAAATCACCTCCAGCATGTTATGGCTCCATGTTATGCACAATAAAAAGAAATGAGAGTGGTGACTGCGGTAGATCAGCGATTCCCAAACTTGGCTAATTATGAATCTCATCTGAAAGCATTTGCTAGAAATACAGATATAAGCCCTTTCACTGGAGAGTTTGGGCTAGGTGAATCTTACTTATGCTTGAGCAAATCTTGTAAATGATGTATAGTTACTAAAGAAAAAATTAAACAAGTTACAGGATACAGCCTCTTGGCTACTGTTTCTTGTTCTAAAAGGCTAAGATTAGAAGATTGCATTTAACTTTGGATAATGGATTAATAAGGGAATTATTATAGTAGTACAAGTCACAGAACTCCAAAGAATGTAGTACAAAATGTCATAAAAGATATATTGGAAGGCAATCATAAGAACTAATCAATAAACCTTGGGGAAAAGTCCAGACATCCAGCTATTTAATTAGAGATGTAATAAAACTTATTGATATAGTTGTTCCACTTGATGGAAACTTCCCTAGAGCCTATATATAAAACTAATAAAGTGCATGACTGTGGCAGATGTGAAACAAAATTGTCAAAGCATGATCAGGTACTTTCTTGTCAACTTGTGTTAATTTACATCTATTGATCAGTCGTGGTTGATCCCCAATGGTATTATAAGTGAAAGAATAATCATCCTTTTTAATTAAGCAAACAAAAAGAGTAATTTATTACATAATACCAAAGCAATATATTTTCACAGTAAACACAACACAGAAAGTGAAGAGTTATGGGCACATGGTGAAATTAATCAGTGGATCAATCAACTATACTTATTAGGACCTGCTGTGGTCCAGGCACTTGTATTATATGCCAAGGGTACAAAGACAAACAAGACTTGGTCCCAGACCTCAAGTATCAGTTACTTAGGAGGGTCTTCTCTTCTCTAGTCTAGAGCGAAGTTGACTTTTATATTGATCGTGGGGAGTAGCATAGAAGTAGAGGATGCACAATCCTTTAAGAGAAGTATTTTTTTCTCTCAACAATATCAATAATCTATTTTCATATAAAGATTAATGTATTTACTGCTTTTAACAAATATTAAGGAATTAAAATTGGTAAAATCGATTTGGTTAATTAAATGTAACATTTGTGAATGTGAAATTTGATTAGGTAAAGGCTGGTCTTCTTCTATAAATATGTACTTATTTAGTAAAATATTATTTCAGGATGAGTCATTTCTATATTCAATAGATCATACATATAACACAATAAATGATTAAACAATTTAAAAGATCAGGGCCTCCCTGGTGGCGCAAGTGGTTGAGAGTCCGCCTGCCGATGCAGGGGATACGGGTTCGTGCCCCGGTCTGGGAGGATCCCATATGCCGCGGAGCGGCTGGGCCCGTGAGCCATGGCCGCTGAGCCTGCGCGTCCGGAGCCTGCGCGTCCGGAGCCTGTGCTCCGCAACGGGGGAGGCCACAACAGTGAGAGGCCCGCATACCGCAAAAAAAAAAAATAAATAAAAATAAAAATAAAAATAAAAGATCATCCTTGACATTTCAATTGAGTTTTGTAAACAATTAAACACTCAAGTGACTAAAAGTTATGAGGAAACCAGTGACCACTTAGGTATAAAAATGGTAAACATGACTTTCTATTTAGTGTAATTAGATATGCTTCTGCTGACGTTGCCTGGATGGCAGTAGAATTTACAAATATTGTGAGGGATTATGTCAGTGGATAAATCCCAGTTTCTCTGTGAGATTGAGGTATAACTTGGTAACAAGCATCATGTAAATTCAGCCTTACAAAGTATTTGAATGCCAGAAATACTTAGAGGAGATTGGTGGAATGTTTAGAAAATATTTTCAAGATCAAATCAATAGTTACTGATTCTGTTCTGTTTAGCTTTTAGGAAACAAATAAGAGGATTTTTCTCCCAATGAAGTTTTATATATACAACAAAAGGTGACAATTTGAGCTAAATAACATAGAACATTTTTGTCCATCCTCGTGAAACTTATTTTAGGTAAACATCAGGCAAGCATGCATACACAATACAATAAATTGAACACAGAACTATAGGGACGGAGCATATATTCTCTTTTTTCATCAATCATAATTCTTCACAATCTTACAATGCCCATGGATTCTCACATGAAAATCAATGATATTTATACAAACAGGTACAGAATTGCAGTAGAAAGCTTTGGCTGCTAGCATGACAGTGAAGGTAACTTTTAATATTTTTTGAATCTATTAATTTACATTTAAGCAAGCATAACACTAATATGTCATAAATTTTAATGCACTGTGAACATGCACATTAAAATTAGAATAACATTTTTGATACACTTTTTACATGTACATTAAAATTAGAGCAGGAGCAAATGTATACATGTGTGACACCATTGGGCATAAATGTCTAAAAGAAGTACACTCTTCCACCTAGAAATAGATACTTGTTTTACATATATATGTACACCTACAGATGTATATGCATGTATGTATGTATACATATATCCTGTGAAAATAAGGCCACTTGCTTATGCTCCCTAATCTTGAATAATGTGGAATTTTAGGGCTTGAGGATCATAACCACATCTAATGATTAAATAAACCATAAAAACCTGTAACTGACCTGACACTGAAAGGTTGAGCCTAATTACTCTTTGAACTTCAGTCTGGAAAGGGCACAATATGCCTGATATCTTAAGAACTCTCCTCTTACTAGACAGGGAAAAATGGAACCTTGGGTATAATTTGTCAAATTTTCAAACTCTTTTCATGATCTTTCTAGTGAAGGTTTTGGCTTTACAGCATTATTATAAATGTGATGACTTCTTGGTGACAGGAAACAATTTAGATGAAAAAAAGAGACTGCTACACAATTTAGATGAAAAAAAGAGACTGCTAAATTCATATTACTAATGTTAATGAATACAGAAAATATTCTCAGACCCCAGATAATGAATTTGAGTGTTTCACTTTCTAACTGAGTAGAAAAGCTGTCTACCTTTTATTTTCTTCCAATAACGTCTGGAGACACCAACAAAAAGGAAAATATATTCTTATAAATCAGAGTACAATAATACTGAACACTCATTGTAACTTCTATGCCTGAGAGATATTTACCAGACTTAAACGTAGCAGTTGATTTACCACTTAAAGTAGCTTACATGTTTTAATACAACCTGTTATTCTTAAAGGTGATGTGGCTTCATCTTTAGAAAAAAGCATCAGTAATAAACATATTAAGCAGTAATAGCTTGGAAAGCAAAACAAAACAAAAAACCAGGAAGAATAAATGTCAACATAGAAAACACAATATTCACTGGTAAAGTGATATTGTTGCTAACTACAAAATTTCACAACATAACAAGTAAGCTTCACAAAAGCATACAAAAGTTTAAGATTCCAAACTAAGATTCCAAAGGCCAAGCTGATGATCCTTTAAGTAGGTTATGACAGCATTATTTTAAATACACGTATGGTTTTAAGACATTCCTTCACATGTCTGCGCGAACAAAAGAAGCAAATACTCCATCTTCCTGGGCCAAGAGGCTTTCTGGAGTGTCATATTCTAAAATATTTCCTCGCTTCATCACAATAACTAGGTCTGCTGTCAGAATAGTGTGAACCCGATGCTGTGAGTGAAAAAACAATAAATGTATTCATTAGAAATTTCAGGACACCAGCCAATGCAAGGGAAAATGCATATTTCACTGATTATTCAAGGACATTCCTTTATCTTGGGAAGCGAGGAGGTGCAAGAAGCACAGCCCTCTTTTTCTTTCTTATTTAAAGTATGATTGATTTACATACTTTTAAACACCAGCCAGTATGGTCTTATATAGGCTGTATTAAATTGGGTGTAGCTAATATAGTAGTTTCATCATTTTCATGGAAATGTGAGTAGGCTAACAAATGTTTGTTAAGTAGTTAAATGATAAGAAGAGTCATCGTGAACCAGTTGGGTTATAGTTTAATCTAGACTAAAATTATCTCTTGAGTAGAGTCAATAATTCCGTGGGCTAACACACAATTTGAAGAACTCTGGAAGGTGGTTCAATTCTAGGAAGACCATGTGGGGAAGTCCATTCTGGCATGCAGCGTTAAAATGAATTATCCAGGACTTTAGGTAGGCATGCTGTCTCTTTGCCTTTAGAGATCACTGCCACTCATTCATTCTCTCTTCCCACATGGTACCCTCTGGAGAGGTGTTAGTAATTCATCATTATAAAAGCTACCTCCTACTGAGCATATATTATACATTAGGTACTCCACACACATACTTGTTAATCATCAGAACATTCCTCGAATGTGGGTGTTATCTCTCCCCACTTTATAGGGGAGAACGTTGGGGTTCATAGAGATAAAGCAAAAGCGTATCACACAGATAATAAGTAGCAGAACCAGCAACCACACCAGACTTATTAACTTCAAAGTGTGAGCTATTTCCACTCTGCCATCAGACCATTTTGTTGGGAGGATCTGGTACTTAGAGGATTGTTCACCTGTCATTCTTAGCATCATGGTTAAGAATGCAGGCTCTGGGGCTTCCCTGGTGGCGCAGTGGTTGAGAGTCTGCCTGCCGATGCAGGGGACACGGGTTCGTGCCTCAGTCCGGGAAGATCCCACATGCCGCGGAGTGGCTGGGCCTGTGAGCCATGGCTGCTGAGCCTGCTCGTCTGGAGCCTGTGCTCCGCAACGGGAGAGGCCACAACAGTGAGAGGTCCATGTACCGCAAAAAAAAAAAAAAAAAAAAAAAAGAATGCAGGCTCTGAAATTAGAATGGACTCATGTTTTGGTTGTGCAATCGCGAGCAACAAACAACTTTTGTATGCTTCACCTTTCACATCAGTGAAATGACGGTAGTCATAGTACCTGCCCTGGAGAACGGTAGTAAGGATCAAATGAGATAATCCATGTAAAAAAAAATTCAGGACTTTGTCTGATACATATGAGCAAATAATAAATGTCAGCTACTACAATTTTTTTATCATTAGGATTTACAAGGGAAAAGTCTTTGCAGTGGACCTTTTCACTACTCTTGCTAAAATAAGTGCTGTCCAATAGAAATAGAATGTGAGTGATAAATGTGAGGCACATGTAATTTTAAATCTCTTAGGAGCCACCTTTTACAAGCACAAATAAACAGGTGGAATTTATTTTAGTAATGTATTTTACCAATATACCCCAAATGTTATTTCAACATGTAACCAATATAAAAATTATTAATGAGATCTTTTACTTTCTTTTATTAGTATTAAGTCTTTGAAATCCAGTATGTATTTCACACTTACAACACCTTTCAATAGGACCAGCCACATTTCAAGTGCTCAGTAGCCACAGGTGGCCAGGGCCTACCATATTGGACCTGGACTGAACAGGTCAAAACATCAACATGAAGATGGGATTGCCAAACCTAGAAATATCATTTGTTTAGCTGATACACAGTCTTCCAAAGTGTCTTCTCCTAACAACCCAAAGTCCAACCTAAAGCCATCCCCAGAAGCAAAGGCTTGTCACTTGCCCTGGGCCATGCAGATGGGGTAGTCTCAATGCTCATGCTTTCAGAAAAGCAAGCAATCCTGGCTGGCACTCACAACTAGAGGGGAAAAGCAACATGACTATGGAATGTGATAAAGATGACAGCTTAGAACATTCACCACTATTTTCAACTTCCATAGACAAACCTAAATCATTCACTAAATACAGGTAATGAATGGTATATATTTAGGAATTATCACACATTGAAGGATAATGTTTACCTATCTTTGAGAATGGACCAGAGCCACTTGCATCCCCATGCATTTAGAAAAAAAATAAACATAATGAGCTATTTAATAGCTGCTATGCATTTCCTTCAAAAAAATTAGCTCTTCAATAACCATATCATAGATATTAAAAAAACCTGGCTTCTAAATCCATAAACAGAATATTATAAACATTGCTTTGATATTCTAAAATAATGTTTACTTTTAAAAATATTGAAAAACTTGGCCTATAGAAATAAATATATCAAGTGTTTATTCTATTACTCCAAAGTATTTTTCACTTGATGAAGTGTGGTATCAATTGTCATAGCAATGATGAAATTTTCAAAATGCTCCAGAGAAATTAATTTCATCAAGAGTGAAGAATAGATCACCTTCCTTAAAAAAATGCCATGCACTATTTTGGGGTATGAGCGCTGCTTTTTAGAAGCCTGAGAAAGTTATCTTTAAAGTTATTCCACAATTTTCAGAGGCAGTTACCAAAAGTAACAGAACAACTTTTATCAGGGGAGGAAAAATAGTTACTCTTAATAGAGCTGAGGATTGTTGTACAAAGGGTCTACCACAAATTGGTGGAGTTCTCCTTCCTATAAGCCTGGTAAAAAGAGTTGATCCCACAGTAATCTGTTCTCCTCCACAGCTTTCTGTGTGTCCAGGGGAGAGAACTCTAGGTATCCTGGTGGTCACCTCCACACTGGTGGTCTTGAAATGAAGAATGGGTAAAAGATATACAAGTACACAGAAAAGTATCAGTGAATGTAGGAGAACAGAAATCAGGTAAGAGAACATAATTTTTTGATGAAAAAATACAAATTATGTTCAAGTATCTTTCAGGTGTTGACTAAATGGGAGCACTCAACAATACCATGCTTCATGCAGAGTAAAGAAAACTAGTTGTTTGAGTAAACAAAGGTCTGTTTTTCCCCTTTTAACCTGCCTTTTTCAGGGGAGCAGGAAGGTCTTCCTCCCCATCTCTTCAGTGAGAAAATTCTGGAAAATATTATAGAAATATTTTTCAAGTTAGCCAATTCTCTCACCCATTAAGTCATTCACACTTTAGTGTGAATGAGTTAATCAAGTGACTCCAGGGTAGAAAGAATCACAGAGTTCACTGGGAAAGTGAGAGAAAATGGATTTCTTTTTACTTAGACCCAGTTTACAGAAGGTGGGCCCTGATGGGGAATCATTTCCAGTCACCTTGAAAAAGCTGCACTTCAAAGGGTACCCTTTCTCCCATGCATCATTCACAAAACTGGAAGCGCAAGCAAGCACTCCATACATAACTCCTATGACTCAACTGTTAAACTTAAGTAATTATTAAGTTAAACAATGCATTCTTCAGGACAGGTAAGGAATCACGTGTACGGTACTTTAAGGACGCTTACAGAACATCCTCAAGGAAGAGCGAAATTGTTCCTTAAGATAGAGGTAGATCTGGGTCCAGGTTTTCCGACTCTCTCTCTCGTGCATGTGTACATTTGAAAACATATTCAAGTGCCTCATTTGTATTGAGTACGATGGCACCCCAGTTGAACCGATTTGTATAATAATACCCTGTAGTTGGTTCCCTCAACATCTCCCTCCCCTCTAATCTCTGCCTTTGCTCGGCCTTACTGGGGGGAGGTTGCTAAGATAACTACCAGAGAATGGGCTACTTGGCAGAGTAGCTCAGGATGTCTACTTGTTGGTCATCACCAAAGTGGAAAAGAGGCCATTCTTGAGAGCGAGCAAGTTCGGAACAGTATCACACTCCACTAATATGCCCTCAGATAAGACTAAAACAATGCCTGCATCCAAGATTGAAGAGACGCGGTGCTGGAGAGAAAAGAAAAATGGAAAGAAGAGAAAAGAATCAGCAAGAGGGAAAATGTCTAAGCAATTCATTTAAAAAGTAGTTCTGTTAAATTTAAGCCTAAATGTCAGTAAGAATCCATCCATCTGCAAAGAGGAAGAGAGAAAAACATGGCCTCTTTGAAGTAAGCTATAATGGGCATTACAAAGGCCCTGGCAAGGCAGAACAGCTGTCTCATTGTTTTTTTTTGCAAACAGCTAAGTAAATAGGAACATAGAAATTAAGTGCAAATAGTAGCAGACAAGGGAGTCAAACCAATGAATTTTCCTTCTGAAACTGATCATCAGACAATTCGATTATTAAAAAAAATAATAATCCCATATAAACTGCCATCTGTTTCTGGTGAAAAAGTACAGGCCATGACCTGCTGGAATCCCGAGACTGAGAACGTTCTTTCATTGTAACCTAGCAGAGGAAGGTAGAGCAGACAGCTTGGAAAAAAACAGTGTAAAGGCTTTCAAAGCATAGCTGTTCTTTTTTTTTTTTTTTTTTTGTACAGATACAGAAATATTAGCAGAGAAATACATGATTCAACACATTTTAATTGCTCAAAAATAAAGAATATTGAATCTTGGAAGAAAAACCAAAGAGCAATAAATCAACTCTGTCGCCCATACTTACAGCTATTGTAACAACGGTGCGGTCTGCAAAAGCTGTCATTACCACTTTCTGCAAAATGTTTTCCTGCCAAAAAATAAATAGAGTCGGAATTTTCTCTGGACTACTTTCTCTTGCCATAATATTGATATTGTGTCCACAAGAACAATGCTTCAACATGCCCAATCTCTTCTGAGAACTCTCACTGCTAAGTCTTCTGCAGAAGGCCTAACAGGGAGCAGTGCCCAGCAGCAAGCTCTGGCTGGCTTCTGTAGTGTCTTCAAAATGCAAATAAAACTCAGTTTATCAACTAGGAATGACTGATAGATTTATTGCCAGGAAACTGAATGAGGAAAATGAAACCAAATGGGTGTGGAAATGCTCACTTGAGTTATGCCATAAAAAGGATGTATTCAAACCTAATAAAACCCTAAAATAGTGTTAAGTTTTGTGTCAGAAAAGGAAAAAATAAAGTACATGCTAAAAATTTGGATTTTGACCCATAGAAGTACATTGCAGGCAGGAACTATTTTTATTCCCACCACAAACCGTTGCTATCATTATATTTTAAAAGATGTCCTGGGTAAAGATTCTACCTCTCTCCTGGAAAAAAAGCTCGATTACCTAAGTCTTAAAGTGAAGGAGCTATTTCTTCCAATCACAAGGTTTATTGCCAATTAATTCATTCTTATTCTCCCTCTTTCTCTCTCTCTCATCTTTACTGAGGCAGTACTATCCTTACAATAAGCCACAATATTGTAAGAACTTAGTAATTAATACTAATTAATTAGTATTAATACTAATTAATACTAATTTTGATGTAGTTATGTTTACTTAGTGAAATGGCTTCATTAGAAACTTCATTGCTTTCAATTATCTTAACTCCGAGAAGGATATATAAACTTTGAATAGGTACTTTAACTGATTAGTCTTACTTAATACAAATAAATGATGTCAAATTAGCACCTCCATATATATGGCTCTTAATAATCTTGAAACTGTTTCACCTTTTTGGGTAGTTTTATTCAATCTAAAGTGTACAGTAAGAAAAGAAATAAGATTTTTATTTTTGTCCTTTCTGATACCAAACTTTTAATATCAAGTTAACTTTTATAAGAACAACATTAATTGATAGCAGTTCAATGTGATATTTTCCCCACTCAATCACAGCCTTCCAGACAGATCCTTCTTGGACATATTTGACACTTTTTTAAATTTAATTTTTATTTTATATTGGAGTATAGTTGATTTATAATGTTGTGTTAGTTTCAGGTGTACAGCTAAGTGATTCAGTTATACATATACCTATATCTATTCTTTTTCAGATTCTTTTCCCATATAGGTTATTATAGAATATTGAATAGAGTTCCCTGTGCTATACAGTAGGTCCTTGTTGATTATCTGTTTTATATACAGTAATGTGTATATGTTAATCCCAAACTCCTAATTTATCCCTCCCCCTATTTGACACTTTTATGATTTCTTTCAAAAGGCAAAGTTTCTGCCTCATTACCATGAATACATTGAGAAGGCCATTATTAATTCTAGCCAACATTAATTATAATGACTCCATCTTCAAATTGTGTTAGAAAATGATTGGTTTCAACTACCAATAGATTCCATTAAATAGAGATTTGCATACTTCATCTTAGAACTTCCATGACACAACACTTGAATACAGTACAGTACTCTCATCAACTGAGCCCTGGAATTTTACTGTTTTGAGGATTTATCAAAAAGTGATGACACTGAAAAAAATAGATATATGTGTATGTATAACTGAATCACTTTAATGTACACCTGAAACTAACACACATTGTAAATCAACTATAATTCAATAAAAAGAGGTAGAATGGAGAAAAATAAAGTAAAATAAAATAAAACTAGAAAAAAAAGTGATGACAAATTTATATGATGTTTATTGACGATAGGAGGTCCTTTAAAAGAAGAGTCAAGTCTCCTTTACTGAAATTCTGTTGTGCAGTATTATTGGTTGATCAAGGACGTGGCTGAGAAGATACTCAAAACAATAGTACTGAGCATTCAGAATCCAGTCAGGAAAAATAAGTTGTAATTTTCACATGCATTTCTTCACCTCTTCAATTTAAAGAAGCTTAGATAATGCACTCACTGTGGCCATGTCGATGGAAGCTGTCGCCTCGTCCATGATGAGAATACTGCTCTTGCGAACAAAGGCCCTGGCGAGGCAGAACAGCTGTCTCTGTCCAACGCTAAAATTCTCCCCACCTTCAGTGACAACTGCATCTAAATCAAAAAAAGAAGCAAGGACTTCATTAAAGAAATGATACTAACATTTTCCTTGGGCAAAGTAGTGGAAAACACATTATGTCCGACAAGAACATGCTGCATGTCACTTTGTGCTGGTGCAAGGATTTCATATTGGAAAAGCAAAGAGGAACTTTAACTGGGGAAAATGAAGATGATCCTGGGTCACCCTGTGTTTGAAAACAGGTGGTAAATTCCCTCCTTATAGTAGGATATAAAATACTGTTAAACATTTTAAAGACTGGAAGACCTTGGAGATTATTCAATTATTTAATATAATTATCCAAGGCCCAGGGAGATGATGTGGCTTGCCCATGACCACCTAGTTAACTGGTAGTAGAGCTTGATAAGAAACAGAATATTTTCAACTCCAATACCTGTTCTCCTTCCATTATATCATCCCCCTGGACTTTAAGCTCCTAGTGGGTAAGGACTGGGTTTGTTTTTGCTTATCAATGTATCCCCAGTACTTATCACTTGGCATCTGACATAGTAGCTGAATGAAACTTTATTGCATGTATAAGTGAGTTATGTCCCCATTATAGTTTTTTGTTTGTTTGTTTCAACCACATTTTATAAAGTACTACTGTGAGTTTAGCTTAAGTTCTATTTCCAAAATAATCTATATTATTAGGATTCAAACACTTTTTAGTGGGGCTCTGAGAGGAAATTTCTATTGATTATTACCTCACTGCATCAAATTCTTATAATTTCTCACGCTTGGAGGCTATGCATCTATTCTCCAAATTTTAATGTATATAATAAATAAAAAGGAAGCGGGGCATGATGAATGTTCTTCACTAGAGTTGGCATGAACCAGATCATTATCAAACCACTGATGTAATCTTTATTAAGACAATGAGCATAAACAATATTCAATTACATAGTGTAAATGCAATTCCCTGTTGCTTACACTGTACCATAACCCCCAAATACTATGCTCATGATTCAAAACAGGTGCATGTAGGTCTCATGTTAGTGAAGAGAACTATAAAGATGTAATTGTCTGCCTTTCCAATTATTAGTGGGGGGAGGTCAGAGTCTCTAAATACCAAGGAAAAAAGGTCTGTAAGCATTATCATAAGTAGACTTTTCAATTTTTCAGTACATTTGCTGGGCTTTCCAGAGCAGACATCAAAAATTATTATGGAAAAGTTCACCCAGACCTCTGCAATTACTCCCACGGTGACACAGGCAAAGTCAGTAAAACTATCCTTAAAGACACGCTGCCCCAATTTCGTTTGTGGGATGCCTTTTCCTTGGGACTAAATTATAATCATAAAAGGTATTGTTTTTGAGTCTCCTTTCCCAAATAAACTAACAAATAAATATTATGTATTAAATTTAGAATATCAACCAACTATTATCTTTCTGATGCTTTCTTAAATGTGTTCAGGTTTTAAGGAAACAGAAGACCAAAACTACAGATGTTCGCTTTTATGAATAAAGACTATATAGGGAACTCTCTCGTTTCATTAATCATGTTGTTCTTTCATTATTCACATTGCTCCTTTGTTTTTATCATCGGTTATTTGCCAGAAATTATACTACATCTGGGACTGAATTTAACTCAGGGATCGTTTGAGTACATGTTTCATATCTTACACAAGTATCCAAACTGATCCTGCAGCTAGGTAATAGAAAATAATGTCTTCCAAAAAATTATGTTATGTAAGTAAAAGGAATACGCCCTCCTGGCAGCAAAGAAAATGGCTGCTACTGTGGAGAAAATACCTGCTTCTAAATGGCACCAAGTACTCTCGCACTCCGGATCATGTAAATCATGTGAGCAGAATGACCACAAGGAAACATTCTAATTAAAGTGATCTATATCCATCAGTGGTGGAAAGACTAAAGAGATAAATGTATTAATTGGAATATTTTGGCCTGCTCGCATAGAACAGAAGGTTATAAGGTTTCATCCTCTTGCACCCCCTGCAAAAACACTAGATTTTGAAGTGTCCTAATGACCTTTAGGAGATTATTTTAAATATAAGGAGATTTAACACTAGAATTATGTGATTCCAGCAAAAAAATGTAGATATGTAGAATTCATTGCATATGTAAAAAATAAATGTATCATTTAGAAAATATACCTAGACCTCCTGGTAGGGATTTGACCATATTCTTCAATTGAGCAATTTCTAGAGCTTCCCAAAGTCTGTCATCCGTGCATTTGCACTCCGGATCTAAATTAAATCTGTAGGAAAAAAATCAGTTAGTTAGTGAATAAATTTTAAAAATGATTTTTAATGTACATTTGCTTACTGCTCTTCTTTCCTTAAAATGTAAATCCTATTTGTTTTGGTTACTGCTATATGCCCAGGATCTACAACAGTGCTTAGGATAGAACAGGCATTCAATTCATGCTTGATGGGTGAATGAATGACCTGAATGTATGGGCAATGGTTTTCGATGATATCATTAGTAAGTTTAAATCCATGATAAGATTTGATAAAATTCATTAAATTGGATACATCTACTTTCATATTATGTTTAATATAACTTGAATAGTGACTAGCAAATTATTCCTAGAGAACTGACATTAAATACATAAATCTATATGGGAACATGCAATGTTATTTCAGATGAGCTATGCTGCACCAACCATAATAACACTATTCATAATAAATATATTCAGAGATATAGATTTACTATAATATTACTAAATAATCTGATACACCCAGAACTTTTAATTAAAGTAATTTTACAATTGAATATGGAACAATCTTACATACATCTTCTCTTCAAGACAAGGAATATTTAGTGAAAGGTGGCAGATAATTTGCAGTTAAGTAGATAGAGGAGGGGAGCAAGAGAGAACAGAGGGTGGATGGAATGAGAGCCATGATCTGGTGGATAATGACACAGTGGACTTTGGAGTTGGACAAACTTTATTTGGAATGGCAGTGTTACCACTTACTAAGTATATGAACTTGGCCAAGCTACAGCTTCTCTGAGGTTCAAAATCCTCATCTGTAAAATGGGGACAATAATATGAACACTAGAGCAGTGCTCTGAGGATTTGATGAGATGAGATATCAATATTTAAAGGACCTAGCAAAGAGTAGATACCTCCATTTTTTTTTTCATGAGAAACCACAAACCAGGCATGGAGAAGGCTGCAGCAGCTTCTTCAGAGCAATTTCAGCAGAAGGAGAAGTTGTGGGTGATGGGAGGGAATCAAGGTATTAACCAAGCTCAATATCTGCTGAGGCCAGACCAGACACACAAGAGATAGGCAAGGTGTCTGTAGGGTGGACACCTCAGAAATGTCTGCCAAGAATCACTTTCCCCAAGTACAGAGGAAAAAGTGATGTTTGTAAGGTCGGATAGAAGAGGTGAACTTCTGGAAGCACAAAGGATGGGCTTCTATAGGTTAAGTTAGCCACTCTAGGTGCCCCAATCCAAACTGTGGGACAGAACATTTGACCTCATCATCTTGGTGACAAACTTTCACACCTACCTGGAAAGCAATTCTGAGTAAAACCCTCCTATGAGCCAAAGGGTAAGTCCTGAGGCACATGAGTTTCTGCTGAATACGTCACCTACCGAATAGAACCGCTGAACAGGATCGGATCCTGCAGAATGATTGAAAGTCTAGAACGTAGTGTGTGCAGCGGCAGTTTTGAAATGTCTATCCCATCAATGACAATCTTTCCTGTTAAAGAAAAACAAAAATGGCAGCATGTAGTAAAATCATGAGTAAAGTAATATTTGTTTACAAATTGGAAGTACTTTCCTAGCTCAGAACTGAAATTCAGAAGAGGAAGCTTTCCATTTAAGTATTAAAAACATCATGATATGTCTCTATGAAAAATATACATTTCGGTGATATTTGCTCTTATGTATTTTCTCCTAAAGGGATTTCCACTTTTTATACAGTTTATGTGGTTCATACAAACCAAAAGTACTTTTTTCCCTCAGTGGTCCGCTTCCTTCCAATATTCCTTTATCCTATTCTTGGCTTTATTTTCCTTCATAGGACATTCTATATACATTTACTGATCTTTTTTATTGTCTCTCTCCCCCAACTAGAATACAAGATCATTGAAGATGGGCATTTTTGTCTGTCTTATTCACTCATTTATTTATTGAACAGTACAATGCGTTACAAGTAAGAAAGTAAATTCTCTGACATAGGTATCACATTTTAGTGATTTTTTCCACACTGTACATAGACTTGCACAATCTTGATGTCCTTGCCTTTCCCTGATAGATTTATTTTATCATATCGCTTTGTGCAAAGACAATATTGCTCTATGAGATGAGAATGCCCAGAGAAGAATGGCAACTGGAGTCCCTTTTCCAGCTGGATTTAGACCCCAAAGCAGGCAAGATGTCAGCTTAAACTTTCTTTCAAGAATAATATATTATCTATTAAAATCTCAGTCACTTCACGGTATTAAAAAGACAGTCATCATAGTCCTCATGGGGCCTGAAATGATGTTTGTGGACTCATGAGAATATGGCTAATCTGTTTCATCATAGCCACAGTTTTTTAATGAAAAGTTTCAATCAATTGTCTTTGGATCATGTAATTGGCTTATAATGCAAATCCCACAGAAAATCCTTAAAGTATCTATGTCTTATTACCAGCCATAGAAAGAGCAAGTTGCTCACCTAGAGGCAGATACTTACCCTGTCACTGAATCTAAGCCCCAAAGAACCTGCAATGACCACAGTTCAACTTTGTTGTTCATAAACTGACCTCTTTATCTCACAGAGCTGTTGTGTAGATTAAATTAAATAATATAAACTGTCAAAGATGATAAAAATGTGGGGTACTATCACCATTATCACAATCATTACAGATAATAATAGCTAAGTACTTCTTGAGCTGATGGTTCTCCTTTCATTCAAGATGGCGTTATGTGTTGGCCTATTTATAGGCCACTTGACAGACTAAATAATGACATATTTTTTCTAAAGCAAAGATTAGATTACTTCCATGTTCGATATGATTAATAATTTTGTGGATGAATAAATAGTTTTGTATATTGTCAACATGTGCTTGTCACATTACAGCAATGGTTGCCTTCTAACAAAGTGTTCAACATAATTAAACCATGTTATTAAGAAGATGATGGCAGAAGTCATGCACCAAAATTAAAATGCAGATTACTTATCTTCTTTTTATTCCTTTGATGGAAAGATATATATATATATATAGTTTTCAGGAAGCGAGACAGTCTTTTTCTCTCTTCCTTCCTCTTGAAATGCCACCTCCATCTGTTGCTATTCAAAATGGATGGCCTTGTTTTCATTTTACCAATTTAATAGAATGGTCTCATAATAATATCTAGAGCTGAGTTTAGGGCTAATAATTTTATTTTCCCAATTCTATGATTTTTCTTTACTCCTAGACTGTTTATATGGGTTACCTGTCTCAAATCATGGGTTTCAGGACACAGAGTACTTATAAATATTTACTTTTTATTTCTGCAGGATTAGGTAAGTCGATGTTGCATTTTTCTTTTAAGGAAGAGCATCACACAGCTAATGAAAAAGTTTAGTTAGTAACTCACCATCAAATATATCAACCATTCTGAAGAAAGCCAGAGATAACGATGACTTTCCACTGCCAGTGCGACCACATATGCCCACCTAAGAAATCAACTGTCACTCAGAGAGAAGAGGACTCAGACAAAAGATAGAAAATAGGCAGAAGTATTTTTACCTTAGGTAAGACACCATGATGAAACTGCAACTCTATGTAAACAGTTACATTAAAATAATCATTTTCTTCTCAGATCTCCCTTAGGAATTATCATTATTAAGCTAAAAACATGGGGTCTTCAACAAATCTTCAATGATTCCACTCTAACTCTTTTGATTTCTATGTGGGTGTGTTGTTTTACCTTTGTGGCTTCATTTTTGCATTTAGTATATTGTTGACCTAGCAAACAAGTGTTCCACTTTATCTTAGAAGTGATGATTTTATAACAAAATGTAAAATGAGCCCATTTTTCTGCACACTTGCTCTTTTTACAATAACTAAAATAAATCATTTTGGGACTACAGCTAGTACAAACACAAAGGTTCTTAAGGGGATATCTGGAATGGTCATGAGCCAAAAGCTAGAAATTTTGAAAAACATGCCTATTGTTCACTTTCTTGATATTCATGGGAGATGAATGAATGGCAATACAACTTAGAGAATGTATGTTATCTGGATCCACTCTCTCCCTTTTCTCTTTTGTGCGATGATCTGACCTATAAAGTGTAGGGAATATAATGGGAGCCCAGTGAGGCTGTGGTTGGCTGGGATGTCTAAAGAGCTCAGGTGGTAATGGAGTGGTTCCATCTGAGGGTTTGTATGAAATAAATCAAATGGCAGTGAATTCCATACCTTTTGCCCAGGTTTGATGTAAGCCTTGACGTGTTTAAGAACAGGCTTCAGATTATTTTCATATCTGACACACAGATCATGAATCTTGATCTCCCCTTCCTGAGGCCAGTGTTCTGGAACTTGAGAAGGATCTGGGGGGTGGAGATGGGGTAAGGGAAGAGAGAGAGAGACAGAGACAGAGACAGAGAGAGAGAGGTAGAAAGAAACACACACATACTTATATACATTTATACATACACACATAATTTTTTTCTAAATTGAAAGTAGTACTGAACCAAGTTCTGAGTTTTTTGAATTAAAATTTCATTTAGAGTAAAAGTTTCTTCATTAAGAACTTTAAAAATAGCTTTTGTGTGTCTGTTTTGGAGCATTAACGGGCATCATGTCTCCCAGCATTCCATCACTCAATTCTGGTGGTTCATCTGTGAATGGATTCATTTGTTCACTCATTTGGTCATCAAATATTTGAGTGCTTCAAATGTGAAAGGTGTTGTGCAGGATGCTGGGAATATGGAGATGGAAGACATGCCTCAAGGTGCTCATTGT
This sequence comes from Mesoplodon densirostris, assembly GCF_025265405.1. Lineage (NCBI taxonomy): Eukaryota > Metazoa > Chordata > Mammalia > Artiodactyla > Ziphiidae > Mesoplodon > Mesoplodon densirostris. Next base: position 19,034,595 of record NC_082671.1, read on the forward strand.
ACCTGGGGGACGCATGCAAGTGAGTTAGCCCCTACAGGACATGGAGAGTCACGTGATGGAGGCCAATCCGAGGTGTTCTGGGACCAGAGATGGTGGTAACCCAAGAGTTCCAGGAGGGTTTCAAGTGGAGACGGTGACTGAGATGAATCTTAAAGGATAAGAGGTAGGGAAATTTGTTTCAAATATATAGAGGGAGAAGAACAAAGATATAAAGAAAGCATAGCATGTTGGTATGGCCAGAGTAAAAGGTGTATAGGTGGATGATGAGATATGAGAGTAGGTAGGTGGGTAAGGGTTGACTAACAAAGGGTCTAGCAGACTGAGCTAAGTTATCTGGAGTTTGTCCTTGAAGGCCTGGAGAGCTATTGAAGGATTTAGGCAAAAAAGTGCATTTGAAGCCTGAGATTTACATTTAAGGAAGATTAGTCTGTCCTCAGCATTGAATTTTCTGCCAGTTTTATTCTAGCAAGGCTAAGAATCTCAGTTAGTATATTAAGATCCAAGTTTCTTGCCATCTAAGTTAACTCTTTAAGTATTACTAAATAATATCAATTTGGACTCTGGTTGTAATCCAAGACTTTTCAGGCCTAAATAATCACATCTTTTTCAGGTTCAGGTGTACCTTATCAAGCAAAGTCAAGATGAGAGGGGATTCTCTGGCTATTGAAGTGGAAAACAAAAGCAAAAATGGCAGTGTGCCTAACACACAACTAATCTTTTTTTTTAAATAACTATTTAAGTGAAACAAAATGATATTCAGAACAATACCGATGGTGCCTTCATAGTTCTCAGACTCCATAGTCAAGAAACTGTTCACTTTCTTCACTGCCCCCATCTGGACCTCCACATCGGCCAAGTTCCTCACAACCCAATTCAAATAATTGGTTATCTGTGTCAGGTGACAAAAACAATGAACACATATAAAATGAAGTCATGATTTTTCTAAGCACTGGACATTAGGTGATAGGATGACTTGGACAGTTCATATAGGTACAATTCATAAATGCTGCAGGATATCAGAGACCAGAGAGGATGTCATGGGATAAAGTTGGCAAAGAAAGTGTCTGCTCTTCTTCAAGTGTCCTCAAATGTCCCTGTTCTGTGAACTGTCCTGACTTCCCTGCACAGCGGATAGTTGTATGGACCTCTGTTTCCATTTACCTCATTTATAGTCATATTCAAGTTAGTGTCCCTAAATGTGTGGTGAGCAACTCAGGACAAGAATTCCAAACAGCCTTGGGAGAACTCTGACCATAGGGTTTGAGGACTTTCTAAAAATTGGTTCACAATACCAGAAATGAATCCATGCCATCCTAAAATGCTGGGTTTGGGCCCAAATCTACTATTATTTGCAGGCTGTCATCTTGTTATGAATTTCTAACTCCTCTCTAACATCCACGAATAAGAGTAATAATAACCACATACAGAAAGTACCTCCAGCACTGCGCAAAAAGAGAGAGATTTTCATCCATACATACCGTAAGTGCATAGAGAAGACCTAAGCCCACCAATCCAGAATTGGAAGACCCACTAATGGATGCAATTGATGCAGTGAGAACAATGCAAGCTCCCAGATAATCCTAAAAAGGAGTGAGAAAAAAATATTAAAAGATTTTCCCCAAGTTCTTAAACCAAAGATCTCAGTCAACCCAGGTGATCACTAAGAGAATAAACGCTACTCCTTGTGTATCCTGTTAAGTTTCAGAAGAATGTTACAGAAGGTAGGGAAGAATAACAACTCACACAATTAGGACTGGAAGGGAAATGATGCAAGGCTCTGATTATATTCATGCAGATATGCGTTCAGAGACGTTAAACACCTGGTCAGAAATTAAGCTGCAATTTTCGGCACGACCAGGATCAGACACAGGGTTTTCTTTCTTTCTTTCTTTCTTTTTCTTATCTACTGTATTGTGTTGCCAGACAAGCAATTATTTTTGAACTTAACTTTCTACCTTAAATTTCATGTGTGCTTATACCAGGGTTGGGATTAGCTCTCTTGTATGCTAAGTCAAGGCCTTTGCAGAAGTTTGCCTCTAGTTAGCTTATTGGGATTTGTATCTGAACTATTTTCGACTATCTGGTCTCAGAGTCTGGGATATTAAATCTATAGATTTCATGGAAATAGGAATAAGTGTAATTTTTCTTCCTAAATTAGAAATATGGGCATGTCTTAGAGTATCTGAATTGTCGATGACTCAATGATAAACTCTTCCGAGAAATTTAAAAAATTCATTAAGGCCAGCCTTAAACTCAAAGGAGAGATAAGGGACATCTGTCCATTTTCTAACACTCTTTCTTCCCCATTTCCCAGCATTCTTAGGCACTATTACGTCTTATCTTTTGAAAAAGAAATCTTTAAAACTTGTCATGCTGATGTGTCACACATGCCAGAAGCAGAGAGAAGTTCAGGCATGAACACTTTCTAGAATTATCTCAAGTCTCATCTCACTGGTGATGACCATCTCTAGAAAGATAACGTCTGCTACCTCAAAAAAATAACTAGTAACTAGGTGATAAGACCATAATGACAGTAATAGAGTGTTTAACATGCTGAAGTCAAGAATGCAGTTTCTCAGGGCTTCTCTGGTGGCGCAGTGGTTGAAAATCCACCTGCCAAGGCAGGGGACATGGGTTTGAGCCCTGGTCCGCGAAGATCTCACATGCTGCTGAGCAACTAAGCCCATGCGCCACAGCTGCCGAGCCTGCGCTCTAGAGCCCATGAGTCACAACTACTGAGCCCGTGAGCCACAACTACTGAGCCCGTGAGCCACAACTACTGAGCCCGTGTGCCACAGCTACTGAAGTCTGCGTGCCTAGAGCCCGTGCTCCACAACAAGAGAAGCCACTGCAATGAGAAGCCCGCACACCGCAATGAAGAGTAGACCCGCTCAACGCAAGAGAGCCAGCGCACAGCAACTAAGACCCAACGCAGCCAAAAATAAATAAAACAAAATAAAACTTCTAATATATATATATATATATATATATATATATATATATATACACACACACACACATAAAGAATGCAGTTTCTCAAATCAGCTCGCATGTGCCCATCCTTGCCTCTTTTTAAATAACACCAAAGATCAAATTTTGGGGGAGCAATCAATGATCCCAGGCTTGGAATCAGAGATCTGGGTTCAAATGATGCTTTTGTCAATTACCAGCTAGTAAGCTTAGATGAGTCATTTAAACCCCTTTGAGACTCAGTTTCTTCTTCGGAAAATAGAAATGATACCTAATTTACAGGGATTTTGAAAGGAATAAAAAAGATTAAATATCAGTTCGATTTACCCCCCTCCATGTAACAGGATGTCTTTTTCTGGATGATTTTCAAAGGTTTGAAGCAAGCTTAAAAGTTTGTGTGCATCATAAAACATCAAAGGTTAAAACAGGCACTAAAATTTAATTCTGTAATGACTCCCATTATCTGTACAAAAAATAAAGAAAGAAATCATGAGAGTTAATCCCTTGAGGGAGTAAATTCCATAGAGGTAGTAAATACTCCTTTGATCGCTTCTTCCCGTGTATCCATTTGTTAACAACTTGTCACATCCCAATCAGACAGTTCTTCCTTTTCCCCCTTTATTTGAAGCAACAACTACATGAATGCCGAATGTAACCAGCCTGGGCTGCTCTTTTTTATTTTATAAATGCCAACGTGTTCCCCAAATACTTCCAAAATATTTACAACAATATGAATTTTTCCTTCCCACTCTCTTGTGAAAGGTAATACCTTTAATGTTATGTTATAAATTTGTTATTTCCATATTATCTTTTCTAAAAAGACTCATAAAGCGACTGTGTGATAAGTTTCAGAAAGTAAGTTAGCACCAGGAGATATTTCCAGCAAGATGCTCCCAGCTTGATATAAAGAAATATGCCAGTCGGCGTCTGAGAAATTTCTGTGGGCAACATACATTTTAAGGGTTTGAAGCAGGGTATGTTTTTACTAATTTCTGTTCTCCGCTACCTCTCAGCTGACCTCATTGGAAAGAAGAGCCTCATTCATCCATCCATCTATCCATTCATTCATTCATATATTCCTTTAAAAGTATATATAACTTCCCTGTTTAGAATTATCAATGCCTTCCTATTGCACTTATAATAAATTCAAACTCCGATGAATTACAAAGCCTTATATGATGTAAAGTCTGGAGTCTAGACTCTGCCTCCTCTGACCTTATTTGAGATTCCTTTCCTGCTCCTTCACCCTGCTCCAACTATGTTGGTCTTCCCGTCCTTGGTGAGATAAGCTGGGACCTGGTACCTAGGACCCTTTACTGCAGTGCTCGCACCTGAACAAATGAATCCCCCAAGCAAGAGAGTACAAAGAAACAATAAGGGACTAAAAATAACTGCACACATGCGCAGCTCGGGTGATTATAATAAGATACAAAAAGGCCACAAACCAATTGCCATGTCTGAGGTGCCGGGAGAAAAGCAGGATACTGCGCATGACCCCTGCGCACAGCACCACCAAGGGGGTGGGCAGACCACGTAAGCCACGCCTTCTCCCCAGCCCACTGATCCTTCCTCACCCTCATCCCATTTAAGGAATCAGCTTGTCACTTCCTCAGGAAGTGAACAAGCGCACCTGTTACTTAAGTTCACTCCCTTATGCTGTAGCATGAGTCCCAGTAAAACCTTGCCTAAATTTCTCCTCTGGCTTCTTATCAATTTCTTTTTTTCTTTTTTTTTTTTTTTCGGTACGCAGGCTTCTCACTGTTGTGGCCTCTCCCGTTGTGGAGCACAGGCTCCGGATGCGCAGGCTCAGCGGCCATGGCTCACGGGCCCAGCCGCTCCATGTGGGATCTTCCCAGACCGGGGCACAAACCCATGTCCCCTGCATCGGCAGGTGGACTCTCAACCACTGCGCCACCAGGGAAGCCCTCAATTTCTATTAATTAAAGATTCCAAGGACCTGGGTCAGTAACGTTGGGAACATACCAACTTTGTTTCTGCCACTGACTCTGCCTGAAATGCTTCCCAGAGGTCTCAGACACCAGGCTACTGCTCATCATCTAGGAGTCAGTTCTTAAATACACCTCTCTGGAGAGACCTTCCCTTCCTGATCCCACCCCCAGCCCTGGAGCTGTTCTCTAGCCCATTGTCTTGCTTTGTTTTCCTCCTCACGCTTCGAGCTATCTGAAATGATCTCATTTGCTTATTTGTTCTCATGTTCATAGTCGATTTACTCTCACTAGAATCTAAGTCCATGAAAAAAGAGTCTGTCTAAAATTTCCAGCAACAGGAATACAGTAATGCTAAGTACATGGTAAAGGCCCAATGATTCCTTATGGAATTCATGACTGGATACATTGACCCCCTTCATAAAACATTTACTGAGTTCTTCTATGAGCCAAATATCTTCTAAATCCAGGCTTCTGACTTCTTTTTCTAAAGGACTCCTATGAGTCATTTAAGTCTCCACCAATCCCTTTTCCAGACTTAAGAGTTGAACATGTACAAATATTATAAGGATGCATATTTGACAAGGTGGGAAGCCCAACACGAAGTTTTATGATTTTTTATCCCCCGCTTAAAACTGTGATATGACTATCTTAGAAAGCTGTGCTATGGGCAGGTGTTAGGAGTTCTTTGCCTTTCTAAAGTGAAAAGCACTCTTAAGTCAAGAACTTCATCATTCAGTTCCCAATAATTATTCATTGTTTTGCTATTTCAATTGTACAGGAAAAACTTATAAAATGCCATGTTCTGTGTTACAAAGAGCAATCTGAATAGGACTGGAAGAGAAGAAGGCTGCAACTGACATACCGAAACAACAGATTAATCAGAGTCTCAATAAATGGAAATTAGACGTATGCCTAATATAAATATTATAAAGGAAACGGAAAACATTACACACTCAATCTCTCTTCCTCCCACCTCATTCCCTGTTAAGTTAATTTATTACAGATCTTTATATTCTATATTGGGCCTTGGATTCCACCATTGTATAGAACTCAATGTTAGATTCAATCAGCTAATACTTTAAACTATTTTCTATTGAATTGAAATGATAATCTGATAATAGGTGGGTTAGCCTTATCCTGGCAATGAAACCAGTAAAAGAAGTGAAAACAAATGAAGAGAGAAAAGGGAGCGAAGAGATCAATAAGTTAAAGTCAGTATGTATTTTCCGTGTCTCTCTCATTGAGCTAATGTTTTCAAAACTACTTGTAAGGTTTTCAGTATGATCATTAGACATTATTTTAATTCTTAGTCAAGTAAATAAAATATGCCAACATTTATATGTAAGGATAATGTAAAGAGATGTTTTTGACACCTCAGCAAAAAGGCATAGCTTTTTCTTTTTTTTAATTCATAGGAGCTTTTATTCATAAGAGGTCAATAAGTATTCCACATACCCTCTACTCTCTCTTCTGGTTGTGTAACCTTAAATAGCCCCTTGTGTAACATGCATTTAATGATACAAATCTCATAGGGCTTTTAAGGGGCTAAGAGAAGGCTCTGTGGGTGGAAGAGCTTTGTGCAACATAAATGTGCCAGGCAGCCTTCCTAAACCCTATTCCTATCCCTGGAATGTATATGACCTAACAATTGTTATACCTTGTTCTGCTACATTTATATTATATTGACAGACTTTTGGGGCCACTTTTCCTCTCTGTAAATAAGATACAATATGAAAAAGCTAGAAGTTATAAAATGTCACTTGCTTTACTCCACTCTCTCTTTTTTTTTTAGTTAATAATAAAATAATAACTAACATTTATTGGTCATTTGTCACATGGCAGGCACTGTGCCAACAGCTTTCCCTGCCTTGTCTCATTTTTTTTTCTTCTTCTTTTTTCTTTCTTTTTTTGTAACATCTTTATTGGAGTATAATTGCTTTACAATGGTGTGTAAGTTTCTGCTGTATAACAAAGTGAATCAGCTATACATATACATATACCCCATATCTCCTCCCTCTTGCATCTCCCTCCCACCCTCCCTATCCCACCCCCCTAGTGGTCACAAAGCTCCGAGCTGATCTCCCTGTGCCATGCAGCTGCTTCCCACTGCTATCTATTTTAATTTGGTAGTGTATATATGTCCAAGGCATAGCTTTTTGAAGCACCTTTAGAGCAAATTTTTCAGGAAATGAACCCACTTCCCAATTCCACAATCTAGTAAATTCAAATAGATACAAGAGCTTAAAAGCCAAAATGTCTGCAGTTTAGCATCTAAAGCAGTTATTATAAAAATATTCTTCATCATTTTCTTTTTTTAAAAAGTGCTATTCGTGCTGTCTTTTAGTTACATCAATGAGATACTTTTCAGCTCACTTCAGGATTACTACCCCTGCTCAATAATGTTTTTTTTTTTAAGTAACTGGGGAGTTTTTGGAAGCATTTGATCAGAATTTTACCTCAATCTGCATAAGAGAGGAAGCTCCTTTGCGCATAACGTTTATCAAGAAATCTCATAGCAAAACCACTAAATTCCAATCACTTCCTTTCAAATACAACAAGAGTAATAGATGTGTGAAATTGATAGAGCTTATGTTAGCTCCCAGTTTTCCACTTCCTTTACCATTATACAAGTTTATTGAATTATAAAGTGACTCTACCTTTCCACACCGTCTTTCCTTTCCATTGCAAACATTTGAACAACAAAATGGCTTAAAGGCAAAAAAGTTAAGAAAGGAGAAGCAGATGGTCTGAATAACTCACACACAGGAGAGTAAACACTTAGGGATCACTAGAAGCACAAATTCTTCTGCTAAGGCCTTCTACATCCTACCCAACCAATTCAATGAAAAACGCCTTCAGTCAAAACGATACAATGGAATGAGAGATTCTACTTAGGAAATAGAAGCTACTACATATGTGAATGACTATTCTCAGAGAGGGCCCAACAGCAGGACATTTTTATAAGTATAGTGATAAATTATAATTTCCATTGAGTTTGTGAGTTCAACACTCCCCTCCAGAAGGGAAGGCTTTGATTCCTATGTCAAAAGAGAAGCCTCTTGTCAGATTTCTAGTGATTCAACAATTTCTCTATCTATATGTGGGATTATAGTAAAAACTGTAATTTTCCATGCGACATCCTTGTAAATAGTTATCAGCAACACTATCTTTCTCCTTCACATGGCCCTCAGAAGTCCACGTCTATGGTTCCACTGAGTGCCTGGGTCTTCACATTACAAGATCAACGCACACCTGTCTATAATGGAGTTATGAACATACAAAAAAGCTCTGTGCTGTTTCACAAAATAGACTCTCACGCAAGCTCACCCTGAAGACTATTTTCACTTTAGCCTGTTGATTCTAAAGACTTTTTTTTGGCTTCTTGATGTGATTTTTCTTTTATCCTTTCACCATACAGAGCAAGACAAAGCCTTGGAAAGACACCCTTTAGATAGAGTTACACAATTTTCGCAAATGGAAACACCGATGCCAAAGAACTGGAATTGTTTAGTTCAGAGGGATGAAGAGAAAACGCTGTGCTGAACAAAAGAACGTACGCAGCATTCAAAGGTTAGGCTGTCGTGACACGCTGCACATGACTGTGGCCCACTTCACTTGGCACCCAGAGGAGAAACACTGCCCTCCACTGCCAAAGTAACCTGGGTGGTCACGGTCTGGCTACTTTCTACCAGCCAAACGATTTTATTCTTTTAGATTCTTGTCCTTTTTAATTGGAGTGTGTTGTGAACTTTATTTTTTTCCCAATTCAGAATAAGTATGAAATGAACATGGTGGGCAGGGCTACATCTTCCATAGGGAACATTGTTCAGCCAGAGAAAGGGAATAACTTGTAATTGTCTTAACACTTACCTAACATGACCAGGAAAAGAAACAAGAGCCATATGTAAATATATATATATATAGATAGATAGATAGATAGATAGATAAATAGATAATAAAAAAAATGGATGGGGCTCAGGGATTTTCCTGAATTTAAAAAAAGGTGCTTTTACTCTAGTTTCCCTTCCTTCTCTTGGAGATTGTCCACAGAATTCAGTGGCATTGCTCTGGAAAGCTAAAATTGAGAATGAAGAGAAAGGGAAGAGAAAAACAGCCACAGAAAACTATGATAAGTTTTCTCCTCTTTCTGTCCACTTGGGTCATGAGTCCATGAATTAGAGTTGGTGAAATCCCCAGATCTGCACCAGGAAATCTGCTGGCATCTTCTGAGTTATGCCCAATGCTGCCCCCCTCCTGGTACGGTTTAACTGTGCTTCTGCTATGGGAGCTCCAAGAATATTTGCTAGAGCAGATATTTTTGTTAATTTGCTGAGTAATATATCAGACAATAGGGAATGGAGGGGGCTGTGTTGATACTGTAGATAAGGTCCATGCAGACAGAGTCACTGGGCCAAATAAAAATTTTCATTACATATTTTTTGTAAATGACTTACAAGGCAGAGTATGTCCAGCTGTGGGGTTCGGAGAACATTTCACGCCCCAGTCTCCAAGGTACTGTTTCTCAATGTTCATATTTCTCATATTTTTGACACAAGATCCATTTCTTTCAAATGGAAATTGTATCTCCAGTGATGCCAACACATCCACAGAAGCATAGTAGTAATGAGGTCATTTACATGTATATGATTGGGAGAAAGGTTATTTCCTTATTGGAGTTTACTCATTTTTAATATTTTTTATTCATTATTTTTATTCATTTTATTTACTTTATTCATTCAACACCCCTACTGTGGCATATGTTCTTGGATTATAGCATTTATATTCAAATAAATATTCTAATATTCTAAATATTCTGATTCTAATAAAAACTTTCTGTATACCCAAAGAACAGAAAGAGAATAAATCTGACTGGTTTTAAGTTGGATCTCTGGGATTGTCTAGAAGCATGTGTGTATGTGTGTGTGTGTGTGTGTGTGTGTGTGTGTTGTGTGTATACCCACATAAACTTACTGATACATAAATACAATAGATGAAAGAGACAAATCATCCACAAAGGACTTTGGACCTTGACTTCTATCAGCAGATATGCCTGGAATGTTGCAGTAAATCAACAAGTTTCTTACCATATTTTATATTTACTAATCAGAAATAGAAGCAAAGGATTCTTTAATTTTTTTGTGTTGGTTTTAAGGGAGAGATCTGGTAAGGCTAGATAGCAAATTGTGGAAAGAGTATAATACACAGAAAACAAAGACACAAAAATAAATGTGTTATAAGGTAACAGAATGAATGGCAGATTTCGCCCTTCCTTTTTCACATATCAGTATTTTTTTTAGAGTTCTGCAGGTAGAACTAGAATTCTTTTATATTCAAGTAGGTCCAGCTGCCTTTAATGGCGGGGGGGCGTTTAAGTAGCAGAGTGTGAGTCAAGCTAAACTAACCCATTCTGAATCTGGCTGCTGTTCCTCTCTGAATTTTTCCTGACCTTCCCTTTCTTGGCAGTCTGAAGGCTCTAATATCTTGTCTTCTGGCTATGAGAGCAGAACATATGGTTTGCTTGAAGATTTTTGTTAAACATTTGTCCATTAACCTGACAGTAGGAAGTGCTAAAGAGTAGAGGCAGGAGTCAGGTCAGACACTCACCTCAAGTCCAAAGTAAACACACTTGCCCCTAAAAAACATACTTGATCTTCAACTTCAGGAAAATCAAATACAAAGGTAAATACTGATATTTTCTCCCTTTGATTTTAGGACATTCTTTGATGAAGCTATTTCATCATTAGTTCTGTTATCAGATATGATTTCTTTTCCTTGGAGAAAACAGATTTAAACAAACAAACAGAAGCTTAAAGCAAGGAATTAGGGTCTGGGTAAGATCTAGGAATAATATTTTGGTTCTAAGTCCTAAACACTTCACCTGCCTTTATGCTAGTTATAGATAATTCAGGAGAATCTGCCCTGCCCCCTCTCAATCCCTACAGCAACCCATAAGAAATTTCCTACCTAAAATTTGTGAAATATAATTGTGTTATGTTGCTGGATAATTTCTACACAATAACTAATAGAGTGGTAGAGAATCTCTGTAAACTAGTGAGAAATCATGGCAACTACAGCTCACAGGGGGATCCCAGATTCCCTACCAATCTGTATCCATCCATCAACAACTCAGATTTTAATTTGTGCTCCTTCATTTCAACTTTATCAAATTCCCATTACCATCTGCCCTCTCTGGTCCATTGAGTTTTGAAAGAAAGTGTGCATGTGGTAGGGGTGATTAATCAGCAGAAGTGAGGTTCTTACAATAGCATGAGTAAACCTCCTTTTCCTTTTCACAAACTGATAGATAATTATTTTTTTAAAAAAGATGACGGTCAACTCATCATTACTGCCGAAGTGTCTTATTCATACTGCAGATTATGCAGACCAGTCTGCAAACAACATCCCCTTCCCTCTGGAACTTGGGTCTCACCTGTCTCCTACTTCATTCATACCCCAACTGGTTGGCTTATTAACCACTTACCAGGGCAGGTACTGTTTCAATTCATTTATTCATCCATCCATCTATCCATTCAAAAGACATTTGTTGAGTGCACTTGCCAATCAGTGAGCTAGGGGATTTATATTATTATTTTTAATCCTAACACCCCCATGAGGTAACATTCTTACTCCTATTTTACAAATAACAAACTGGGACTTGGATAAATTCATTAACTTGTTAGACCAAGTCTGTACGATGTCAAAGCTTGTGCCCATTCTTCTACTTTATATAAGGCAGAAGAAGGCAACAGATGATTAATCACAATGTTTTACATTTGGGGCTAACATGATCTTCCACGGGTTTAAAAGAGAGAAGTTGCCATTTCTTCCAGGTCGGTCCAGCTCAGTGGAGTAAATGAGTACATCTGTTCACTTGTCAAATGTGCTCTTTTGAAAAAAAAAAAAACTGAAGTTATACAAATATTTGCCATTCCATTAACTTATATAATCTAGCGACTAGTGAACACAAAATGAATTTTTGCATTTGGGGCTATTTGTCTTGCCATTAGCTAAAAACATTATGACAAATTTCATCCGTAACGTAAACAAACCTGAGCTATTTTAAAGTTCAGAAAATGCAAAGCGACTGCTGAATCTCAGTGGAAGCCTAATTTTTACAACTGTCTTCCTCTTTGCATCAGGCCTCTTTTCTGTGTGGTTTCCATTTCAAACTCATGAAATGAACATACCGTTCTGACCTCTAGCCATCTGTTGGCAGCTGAGAGAAATAAGTAGGCAATGTTGTTCGTGTCTGTCAGTTCCAGCATTCGTTGCTTAAATCTGGTTTCATGCCTGCAGAAAACAAAAATATTATGATGTTAGCTACACAACAGGAGAAATAATAAAAAACAGTCACACTTCCTACTACACTATTTACTCAACACGGTGACAAACTGATGGGATGGAATGACTAGTAAATGGACTCCTACTTGCAAATAAAGGCCAGCTGCTACTGCTCTCCTGCACCCTTACTGAGAGATGGTGTGGTGCAGTGTTTCCTTTCTTTCTCAACCCTTGCTATGGAAAGGAATCTTTCCAATGACAAAGTCCTATTAAAGATTGTTTCATAAATTTCCACATAATGATGGTAGCCATGAAAACAAGGCATGGTCTATGTCGCAAGTGCCCTACAAAAACCAGAAGAAGTTGTACAGATATGCAACATACTCCACCTACTTTTTATTGCATGTATTTTACTTTTCCACATGGCATGGTTGGAGTTGGGTGGAAGGTACTAGAAGAGACTCAGGGAAGACAGGAAAATATGCATTTGTAACAGGCAAATATATACTTAAAAATTTTTCTTTTGCTCGGTGTTTCTGGGACTCAAAGAAGGAAAATGAAGTGGCAAGAAGTGGAGGATGGGGGTCCTTGGAAATGGCAGATGTCCTTGTTAAGCAAGATATCATATAATCTCAAAGTTCCAAACTATTTGTAAGAATGGTCATTACATGAAAGAAACTCTTGGTGTGTGGTGCTTACAAGGATCTATAACACATACAGTTTAGATACTGATTCTTGGCCAAATTAAGTTCATTCTAGGGGATTAACATAATCAGACCAAATTCTGTGTAACCTGTGTTATAAAGGAAACTTCTAATAAAAACCTCATCCATTCGAACATGTGAGCTACTTCTCCAAGAAACTCATCTTACATGGTGATAAATCTTTTCTACATCACAAAAATAGCCTCTTTTTATTTTTCAATTATTTTCCCTCAGTAACAGAAACAATGGAAAGCTGGATCAGATAACCAAAATAACTAGTTTGAAGGCTGGAGGAAATGCCAAAGGTTTGTTCAATTTTCTGTGGCCATGGCTTATCTTACACAGACCTCCTGTCTATGTATTATGTTTGCAAGAAGCAGCCAAATTTCATCTGACAGCCCGGTGGTAATTCCTATTTGATAAGAGACTGCTCCAAGTCCCCCCCCTCCCCCAGATCTTCAAATCAATTTGCAAACGTTTATAATAAACAATCACTATGTCAAAAATGAAGAAGTCCTGGGTGGGGTGTTCACTTGGCCCGTGAAGTCATCCATACAGGCCAATATAAAGCAGATACTTGATATTTATCCAATCAATCTGATCATTCCAATATGCCAAACCAGAAAAATCAGATAAATTGAGTCAGACAGCAACATCTGAGCTACACTAATCAAAGGATACAGCAATCAGAGCCAAATAATTACCTCACTTTGAGTTATGTAGCCTTGACCCAAATGCCATGCACAGGAGGACCTGCACTGAATAGCAATGCACTAGGGCGGGACTAAGCAGACAGAGAAACAGGACTACCCTGGTGATGACCCTTTTAGAGATGGACAGAGTGAATAATTAAGGTAGGATGACTCATAGGGTTATAGGATTTACTGAGATAGTGGATTTCAACTGTAAACAGATATATCCAATTCTGTATTTGCATTGTTAGGTGGATTTTCACCCACTCATTCAGAAACATTCATCAAGCACGAGCACTGAGACATTAGAATATATATGTCTGAATAAGACATGACCTCTGCCCTAGAGGAGCCCATTGTTTAGTGAAGGAAGGAAGCATGGTATGAACAAGTAAGGAAGGCACAACACAGAAGCCAATCATAACGGCCCTATGCACAAAATGCTACATGAACATAAAGGAAGGCGACGATTTAGACTGATCAGAGGATCAGAATGGTAGGGAATGGGGTGGAGGGTGGGGAAAGATGGATTAAGTAAGTTTCACAAAGGACTAGGAAGATGGTCTGAGTGAGGTTTTAAGAAATGGGCTGAATTTTTCAGGTAAACAAGGTGGGACAAAGCACTGGAGGTATCAGGAACAACATAATCAAAGGAACAGAAGTGAGAAAACTCAACATGTTCAGGGGCTGGAGGAGATAGCCATCTCCCTAGAGGGCTGTGGTGATGGAGAGATTGGGGGTGGGGGTAGGGGGCGTTTGGACCAAAGCCTGTGGACTCCACTTGAGATGAACATCAAACACTTCACTGTGACAAAGTGTTTTGTCTGGGGCTCTTCTTACTCTTCCTTCAGTTTGGGGATATTGTTGCAGATATACTCTTAAAGAGTTTGTAAATGGAGTTGGCAACAATCTAAAGCAGCAGTGAAAGGGGAGGGGTGGAAATGCAGCGAACATTCTTTCTGTGTGTTTCTATTTGGCAAGAACCCTTCTGTTTTCCTAATGGAAACTTTGACACACTCAGTCTGTATCTTTTCATCCACATCCAGCTCATCTTTTGAACATTCTTAGACCTTTATTCTGTCAGGCCAAAAAAAAAAGCAGGAAAGGTCACTGAAATCTCAGTCTAATTTAACTGTGATCCTTTGGTGGTAAACTACTTGAGGGAGTTCAAGACTGCCTGTGAGTACACCACGAACCCTGAACGCAGGGGAGGAAAGCAGCCTAATCAGTAAATACGAACTTTCCAAAGTGCTGAGGACTCTGGGGACTCTTACTAGCCTGAAAGAAAGGAAGAAATAGATGGAAAAGAATGTGTTTGATTCTTAACCACAAGTTACCAAATGTAAAGATTCTAGAATTTTTTTAATGGTAACAAAACTATCCCCACATTGTAAAACTTCCTTTGGTTTAAAAGTGCTGATATTGGTGGTACGTTATATTTACTTTAAAAATGAACCCTAGGGGGCTTCCCTGGTGGCACAGTGGTTGAGAGTCCGCCTGACTATGCAGGGGACACGGGTTCGTGCCCTGGTCCAGGAGGATACTGCATGCTGCGGAGCGGCTGGGCCCGTGAGCCATGGCCACTGAGCCTGCGCTTCACAGTGGGAGAGGCCGCAGCAGTGAGAGGCCCGCGTACCACAAAAAAAAAAAAAAAAAAATGAACCCTAGAAGATCTAAATCTGGATGAGTCTGATGCATGTACTGTTACATAAAAGTTGGGCTGTCTTTCGTGTCGTCCAATCATCATTCACGTCTTAGATGTCATGTAATAGTTTGTCTTTCTTACAGCTCTCTAGAATTTCCCTGTTGTAAAATTAGAAATAGTCAAGCCAAATTCTGCTCATGTGTCTGGTGAAGAAGGTAAGTGAAAAAACTAAACGTTGACTTTTGATCAAGTTTCTCTTTCATGCTAAATCATCATTTCCTTCAAGGTGCTTTGTGTGATTCCAGTCCTCAGCACTCTCGGAAAATGACCTGACCTGTTCTTCACGAAGAAAATAGAGGCTGTTTTCTGTTGAACCCATCAACTCTTCCACCTACCAGCTTGCCTGAATCTGGACACTGATTGTCCCCCACCTGCCATGTTATCCCATCCATTTTCTCTGTGGTATTTATCTCGGTTAGAAACAAAAGGCCATGTCTTTGGAGTCTTTCTATATCTGCAGCAAGAGTAGCACCTAGCATGTGTTCAAAACTCAAATAAATTAACTTGGAAGGACTTGTTTGGTGAAAAATGTAATTTTTAATATGGTATACTTATGAGTACCACTGGGCATTGCTGGCTACTATTAGAACATAAATCTTATTTAACACCTACATTCAAAGTCAATAAATGGTTTTACCATCTCCAATAAGAGGCACTGCACACTCTGATGGGAAAACACACCACTGTGGAAAGTATAAATGCTTCACAATGAAACCTAGGTAGATTTATGTAGAAATTCTGTGATGCATGTTGTAGATGGTGGCTGTATCTTTATATTCTACTTTTTGACTCAGTTATATGTATATATATATATACATATGTGTAATACAAATATTTCTTAGGTTAGAAAAATCTCTAATTGAAATCAATACAGATCACAACTAACTGCTGAACAATCATCTACAGAAAGACACTGGAACTCACTGAAAGAGATACCTCATATCCAAAGACAAAGGAGAAGCTGCAATGAGACAGTAGGAGGGACACAATCACAATAAAATCAAGTGCCATAACCGCTGGGTGGGTGACTCACAAACTGGAGAACACTTATACCACAGAAGTCCACCCACCGGAGTGAAGGTTCTGAGCCCCACATCAGGCCTCCCAACTTGGGATCCAACAGGAGGAAGGATTCCCAGAGAATCAGACTTTGAAGCCTAGTGGGATTTGATTGCAGGACTTTGACAGGACTGGGGGAAACAGTCTTGGAGGGCACACACAAAGTAGGGTGTGCATCAGGACCCAGGGGAAGGAGCAGTGACCCCATAGGAGACTGAACCAGACCTACCAGTTAGTGTTGGAGGGTCTCCTGTAGAGGCGGGGGGTGGCTGTGGCTCACCATAGGGACAAGGTCAATGGCAGCAGAAGATCTGGGAAGTACTCCTTGGCTTGAGCCCTCCCAGAGTCCACCATTAGTCCCACCAGAGAGCCTGTAGCCTCCATTGCTGGGTTGCCTCAGGCCAAACAACGAAGGGGGGGGGGACTCAGCTCCACCCATCAGCAGACAAGCAGATTAAAGTTTTACTGAGCTCCGCCCACCAGAGCAACACACAGCTCTAACCACCACCAGTCCCTTCCATCAGGAAGCTTGAACAAGCCTCTCAGATAGTCTCATCGACCAGAGGGCAGACAGTAGAAGCAAGAAGAACTATAATCCTGCAGCCTGTGGAATGAAAACCACATTCACAGAAAGACAGGCAAAATGAAAAGGCAGAGGACTATGTACCAGATGAAGGAACAAGATAAAAACCCAGAGAAACAACTAAATGAAGTGGAGATAGGCAACCTTCCAGAAAAAGAATTCAGAATAATGATAGTGAAGGTGATCCAGGACCTCAGAAAAGAATGGAGTCAAAGATTGAGAAGATGCAAGAAATGTTTAACAAAGACCTAGAAGAATTCAAGAAGAAACAAACAGAGATGAACAATACAATAACTGAAATGAAAAATACACTAGAAGGAATCAGTAGCAGAATAACTGAGGCAGAAGAACGGATAAGTGACCTGAAAGACAGACTGGTGGAATTCACTGCTGTGGAACAAACAATGAAAAGAAATGAAGACAGCCTAAGAGACCACTGGGACAACATTAAATGCACCAACATTTGCATTATAGAGGTCCCAGAAGGAGAAGAGAGAGAGAAAGGACCCAAGAAAATATTTGAAGAGATTATAGTCAAAAACTCCCCTAACATGGGAAAGGAAATAGCCACTCAAGCTCAGGAAGCACAGAGAGTCCCAGGAGGATAAACCCAAGGAGAAACATGCTGAGACACACAGTAAGCAAACTGACAAAAATTAAAGACAAAGAAAAATTGTTAAAAGCAACAAAGGAAAAATGACAAATAACATACAAGGGAACTCCCATAAGGTTAACAGCTGATTTCTCTGCAGAAACTCTACAAGCCAGAAGGGAGTGGCATGATATATTTAAAGTGATGAAAGGGAAGCACCTACAACCAAGATTACTCTACCCAGCAAGGATCTCATTCAGATGTGACAGAGAAATCAAAAGCTTTACAGACAAGCAAAAGCTAAGAGAATTCAGCACCACCAAACCAGCTCTACAACAAATGCTAAAGGACCTTCTCTAAGTGGGAAACACAAGAGAAGAAAAGCACCTACAAAAACAAACACAAAACAATTAAGAAAATGGTACTAGGAACATACATATCGATAATTACCTTAAATGTGAATGGATTAAATGCTCCAACCAAAAGACACAGGCTTGCTGAATGGATACAAAAACAAGACCCATCTATATGCTGTCTACAAGAGACCCAATTCAGACCTAGGGACACATACAGACTGAAAGTGAGGGGATGGAAAAAGATATTCCATGCAAGTGGAAATCAAAAGAAAGTTGGAATAGCAATAATCATATCAGATAAAATTGACTTTAAAATAAAGAATGTTACAAGAGACAAGAAAAGACACTGCATAATGATCAAGGGATCAATCCAAGGAGAAAATATAACAATTGTAAATATATATGCACCTAACAGAGGAGCACCTCAATACATAAGGCAAATGCTAACTGCTATAAAAGAGGAAATCAAGAGTAACACAATAACAGTGGGGGACTTTAACACCTCATTTACACCAATGGACAGATCATCCTGACAGAAAATTAATCAAGAAACACAAGCTTTAAATGACACAACAGACCAGATAGATTTAACTGATAATTACAGGACATTCCATCCAAAAACAGCAGATTACACTTCCTTCTCAAGTGCACATGGAACATTCTCCAGGGTAGATCACATGTTGGGTCACAAATTAACCCTTGGTAAATTTAAGAAAATTGAAAACATATCAAGCATCTTTTCCAACCACAACGTTATGAGATTAGAAATAAATTACAGGGAAAAAAATATAAAAATCACAAACACATGGAGGCTAAACAATGCACTACTAAGTGACCAAGAGATCACTGAAGAAATCAAAGAGAAAATCAAAAAAATACCTAGAGACAAATGACAATGAAAACATGATGATCCAAAACCTATGGGATACAGCAAAAGCAGTTCTAAGCGGGAAGTTTATAGCAATACAATCCTACCTTAAGAAACAAGAAAAATCTCAAATAAACAATCTAACCTTACACCTAAAGAAATTAAAGAAAGAAGAACAAACAAAACCCAAAGTTAGCAGAAGGAAAGATATCATAAAGATCAGACCAGAAATAAATGAAAAACAAATGAAGGAAACAATAACAAAGATCAATAAAACAAAAAGCTAGTTCTTTGAGAAGATAAACAAAATTGATAAACCTTTAGCCAGACTCATCAAGAAAAAGAGTGAGAGGACTCAAATCAAAAACATTACAAAAGGGCTTCCCTGGTGGCACAGTGGTTGAGAGTCCGCCTGCCGATGCAGGGGACACGGGTTCGTGCCCCAGTCCGGGAAGATCCCACATGCCATGGAGCAGCTGGGCCCGTGAGCCATGGCCGCTGAGCCTGCACGTCCGGAGCCGGTGCTCCGCAATGGGAGAAGCCACAAGAGTGAGAGGCCCATGTACCGAAAAAAAAAAAAAAAAAAAATATATATATATATATATATATATATGTATATATTACAAAAGAAAAAGGAGACATTACAATGGACACTGCAGAAATACAAAGCATCATAAGAGACTACTACAAGTAACTGTCTCTATGCCAATAAAATGACCAACCTGGAAGAAATGGACAAATTCTTAGAAAGGTATAACCTTCCAAGACTGAACCAGGAAGAACTAGAAAATATGAACAGACCGATCACAAGTAGTGAAATTGAAACTGTGATTAAAAATCATCCAACAAACAAGTCCAGGACCAGATGGCTTCACAGGTGAATTCTATCAAACATTTAGAGAAGAGCTAACACCCATCCCTCTCAAGCTCTTCCAAAAAATTGCAGAGGAAGGAACACTACCAAACTCATTCTATGAGGCCACCATCAACCAGATACCAAAACCAGACAAAGATACTACAAAAAACCAAAATTATAGACCAATATCACTGATGAATATAGATGCAAAAATCCTCAACAAAATACTAGCAAACAGAATCCAACAACACATTAAAAGGATCATACACAATGATCAAGTGGGATCTATCCCAGGGATGCAAGGTTTCTTCAATATATGCAAATCAGTCAATGTGATACACCATATTAACACCTGAAGAAGAAAAACTATATGATCATCTCAATAGATGCAGAAAAAGCTTTTGACAAAATTCAACACCCATTTATGACAAAAACTCTCCAGAAAGTGGAGATAGGTTCCCATAGAGGGAATCTATCTCAACGTAATTAAGGCCATATACCACAAACGCACAGCAAACAGCATCCTCAATGGTGAAAAAGTGAAAGCATTTCCTCTAAGATCAGGATCAAGACAAGGATGTCCACTCTTGCCACTATTATTCAACATAGTTTTGGAAGTCCTAGCCATGGCAATATGAGAAGAAAAAGAAATAAAAGGAATACAAATTGGAAGAGAAGAAGAAAAACTGTCACTGTTTGCAGATGGCATGATACTGTACATAGAGAATCCTAAAGATACCACGAGAAAACTACTAGAGCTTATCAGTGAAACTGGTAAAGTTGCAGGATACAATATTAATGCACAGAAATCTCTTTCATTCTTATACACCAACAATGAAAGATGAGAAAGAGAAATTAAGGAAGCATTC
This sequence comes from Mesoplodon densirostris, assembly GCF_025265405.1. Taxonomy (NCBI): domain Eukaryota; kingdom Metazoa; phylum Chordata; class Mammalia; order Artiodactyla; family Ziphiidae; genus Mesoplodon; species Mesoplodon densirostris. Next base: position 19,055,079 of record NC_082671.1, read on the forward strand.
TCATTCACCACTGCAACAAAAAGAATAAAATACCTAGTAATAAATCTACCCAAGGAGGTAAAAGACCTGTACTCAGAAAACTATAAGACACTGATGAGAGAAATCAAAGATGACACAAACAGATGGAGAGATACACCATGTTCTTGATGAAAATGACTATACTACCCAAAGTAATCTACAGATTCAATGCAATCCCTATCAAATTACCAATGGCATTTTTTACAGAACTAGAACAAAAAAATCTTTAAATTTGTATGGAGACACAGAAGACCCTGAAGAGCCAAAGCTACCTTGAGGGAAAAAAATGAAGCTGGAGGAATCAGACTGCCTGACTTCAGACTATACTACAAAGCTACAATACTCAAGACAATATGGTGCTGGCACAAAAACAGAAATATGGATCAATGGAACAGGATAGAAAACCCAGAGATAAACCCATGCACCTATGGTCAACTAATCTATGACAAAGGAGGCAAGGATATAGAATGGAGAAAAGACAGTCTCTTCGATAAGTGGTGCTGAGAAAACTGGACAGCTACATTGTAGAAGAATGAAATTAGAACTCTCCGTAACACTATACACAAAAATAAACTCAAAATGGTTTACGGACCTAAATGTAAGATCAGACGCTATAAAACCATTAGAGGAAAACATAGGAAGAACACTCTGATATAAATCACAGTAATATCTTTTTTGACCCACCTCCTAGAGTAATGGAAATAAAAACAAAAATAAACAAATGGGACCTAATGGAACTTAAAAGCTTTTGCACAGCAAAGGAAACCATAAACAAGACAAAAAGACAAGCCTCAGAATAGGAGAAAATATTTGCAAATGAATCAATGGACAAAGGATTAATCTGAAAATATATAAACAACTCATGTAGCTCAACATTAAAAAAACAAACAACCCAATCAAAAAATGGGCAGAAGACCTTTATAGACATTTCTCTAAAGAAGACATACAGATGGCCAAGAGGCACATGAAAGGATGCTCAACATCACTTATCATTAGAGAAATGCAAATCAAAACTGCAATGAGTTATCACCTCACACCGGTTAGAATGGGCATCATCAGAAAATCTACAAACAACAAATGCTGGAGAGGGTGTGGAGAAAAGGGGACCCTCTCGCACTGTTGGTGGGAATGTAAATTGATACAGCCACTATGGAGAACAGTATGAAGGTTCCTTAAAAAACTAAAAATAGAACTACCATACAACCCAGCAATCCCACTACTGAGAATATACCCAGAGAAAACCATAATTCAAAAAGACACATGCACCCCAATGTTCACTGCAGCACTATTTACAATAGCCAGGTCATGGAAGTAACCTAAATGCCCATTGACAGATGAATGGATAAAGGAGATGAGGTACATATATACAATGGAATACTACTCAGACATAAAAACGAATGAAATCGGGTCATTTGTAGATACGTAGATGGATCTAGAGACTGTCATACAGAGTGAAGTAAGTCAGAAAGAGAAAAACAAATATCGTATATTAATGCATAGATGTGGAATCTAGAAAAATGATACAGATGAACTGGTTTGTAAGGCAGAAATAGAGACACAGATGTAGAGAACAAATGTATGGACACCAAGGGGTAAAGTGGGGTGGGGGGTGGTGGTGGGATGAACTGGGAGATTGGGGTTGACATACATACACTAATATGTATAAAATGGATAACTAATAAGAACCTGCTGTATAAAAAATTAATTAATTTTAAAAAAGAAATCAATACATGTTTGCATTTAGCACTGCAGAAAGATATAATACTTTAAGATGTTGATTTTCTAGAGTAAATGAAACATTCAATGATGCCACCTTCTTTTCTGATTTTACCTGAACAGGCAAAACAGGGTCAGGTAATTCTTTGTGTATTAAGCAGACACTCTTGATGAAAAGCTTGGGATATTACTCTGTTTACCAACTTCAAGAAAACTGATTAAATCCTAAAATAACTTTGGTGTAATAATATTTATTTTATTACTATTATTAATACATTTATTTTAACTTCTATGTTGGGTGTTTTTCTGCTAACCACTGTGGTTAATGCTTTACATGCATTATATCAATTAGTCCAACAAGTCTAAGAAGCGAAACTGATTTCCCCATTTCACAGATGAGGCTAGGGAATTTCAAAGCCTGGTCTAAATCCCACAGCTAGTATCCTTCCAACATCATGCTTAATTCTTTCTTTATTCTCATTAAAATTTCAAAAGATTAAACTCTGTGATCATTTACTGCCACATGTTTCTTACTACTAGTTTAGAACACAGCCACGCACACAGTGAGCATCCAAAAATGGGAGCAATGATCAGTTATATGTAGGTAAATATTTGTTGATGATGTAACTGCCTAATCAACAAAAGGAAAACATCTTTACTCACCTAAATGCCCGAATAGTGGTGAGTCCTTCAGCGGTTTCTGAGAAGTGGCAAAGCAGAGGGAGCTGGGTAGTATCATCAAGTTCCTGGAGATCCCTAGGACAGAGACAAGTGCAAAAATAAACCTCACACTTCTTCAGACTCAAAGATGGAAGAGAATCAGTGAGTAAAGACAGACTACGTAAGAAATTTTTTAAAAAGTTCTTAATTATTGTGATGTGGGTGAGAGTTAAAATAAGGGGAGATTGTGAGATAGCCTACTAGAAGTAGCTTTCTAAACTGCTACAATCAACTCGTAGCAGAATGAATAAGAGAGGAGAGCCACACAGATATAGAAAACAAACTTACGGTTTCCAAAGGGGATGGGCGGAGAGATAAATTAGGAGTTTGGGATTAACATATACACACTACCATATATAAAGTAGGTAAACAACAAGAACCTACTGTATAGCACAGGGAACTATACTTAATATCTGGTAATAACCTATAATGGAAAAGAATCTGAAAAAGAATATAAATATATGTGTGTGTATAACTGAATCACTTTGCTGTACACCTGAAACTAATACAACATTGCAAATTAACTATCCTTCAATTAAAAAATAAACTAAAATGAAAAAAGAGTGGAGAGTCAAATATGACTTGGTAATTACTCAGTAGCCTTGGAAAATGACAGTACTATTTACCAGGATGGGGGACAGAGAATAAAGATATTTGAAGAAACAGGTAACGAGTTTGGCTTCTGCCACAATGAAACTGAATCCCTGCCTAAATGGAACTTATATTCACTGGTCCTTTGAGTGTAAATATATATTTACAGGTATATAAAGCACTCAATGAATGTCTGGTGGACAAATGCCTGAATAGGACCCTTTCCATAAAGATGCACACTCATGTCAACTTTTTATTTAATTAATTAATTAATTATTATTATTATTATTATTTGCCGTACACGGGTCTCTCACTGTTGTGGCCTCTCCTGTTGCAGAGCACAGGCTCTGGACGTGCAGGCTCAGCGGCCATGGCTCACGGGCCCAGCCGCTCCGCGGCATGTGGGATCTTCCTGGACCGGGGCACGAACCCATGTCCCCTGCATCAGCAGGCGGACTCTCAACCACTGCGCCACCAGGGAAGCCCCATGACAACTTTTTAAATCACATAAGCTAGGCTTTCTAGAAAATAGGCTAAGATTTATATCACACATTTCAAAACATGCCTGTTTTTTCTTTTCAGCCCTTTTTCTGTCTTTCTCGGGGTCTTTGGGGTCGAAGGAATGAGAGTAGCAGTGCTAACATTCACCTGCCAGAGTCAAGGGAACTGAGTTCACTGTTAACGTAATCTTCAACTGCTCCATAATCTTAGGCCATTCTGGGTTGCCTGGGTCATCCCACAACCAAACTCAAAGTCTTTTTTTGTTAAGTTTCTAAAATGGATTTACTCACTTCAGAAACTGCAATGAGGGGAGGGAAAGAGAGAGGGGAGGAGGAGGATGAATATGAAGGAATGTAAAGAGTCTGCTATTTTTAAACAGAAAAGTGGCTATTTATAAATTTGACACAAGTAACACATAGTCACTACATTGAGGTTTGTCATGAAAGGGAAAAAATGAGGAAGGAGGAAACTCTGCTTATAGGACTGTATTTTATGGAAGCAAAAAGGTGAGGGTACAGCTTGATCTTGTATTCTTGTAAGCAGGAAATGCTTACTTACAGAGCTAACCACACATGAGGTCTTTGACTTTAGATATTCAAAATTTCATGGCATGTCCTGTAGCTAGTGCCCCACCTTCATTCCCTTTGGTGTTTACAAATTAGTCTGTTAGGGCTTCCCTGGTGGCACAGTGGTTGAGAGTCCGCCTGCCGATGCAGGGGACACGGGTTCGTGCTCCGGTCCGGGAGGATCCCACATGCTGTGGAGCGGCTGGGCCCGTGAGCCATGGCCGCTGAGCCTGTGCGTCCGGAGCCTGTGCTCCGCAACGGGAGAGGCCACTGCAGTGAGAGGCCCGTGTAACACACACACACACACACACACACACACACACACACACACACACACACACACAGTCTGTTAAACTGCCTGAGCTTTCCAGCATGGGTGAGTTCTGCAGAACCTCAACATCTAGAAGGGTCCTTTTGTCTGTGAGATTTAGTATCATGTGGTCCTATTTGCGAACTTTCAGAGAATTTCAAATAAGAATGGCTTATAATCCATTATCAATGTTCATCCTTTAAAAATAATTCATCCTCTGCATATTTTAACTATCAGTGTTAACAGATTATTCTTACTTATAATGAACAGAATTCACAATTCAAATTTGTAATGAACTAAGAATATTTGCCTGGCTTTTGCACTCAATTTGTATTGCCCAGGAGTGAAAACAGGCCCAAATGAGTATGAGATTGAAGTAAAACATGATTGTTGAATATCAGTGGTGAGAAGGCAAAGTGAGATTTGGAAACAGCCAGCAGAAATGAAGTACCTGAACTTTTCTGCCCCTCCAGCAAGCAGCATCAACAGTAATACCAGAAAACAAAACAAAACAATAATACCAGAAGAAATGAAAGAGCGAATTTAATGGCTAGCCTCTTCCTTTTGGTCTGAATTTGCTACAAGCAAAGGGAAGAGGCTAGGGATGAAAACGCATCCCTAGATTTAACATAGCATTTGATTTAACATAACATTTGAAGGATCCTAATTCATAGCCCTGAGGGAGAAACAACTATATATATATTTTTTAATTAAGAAATGTTGCAGATATATCCAGAGGTTCCCAACTATAATCTTGCCTTTTCTTGTTACCTGATTTTTTCATTTTCCCTGCACTCAAGTCCTATTAAATCTTTTCATTTTACTGAATAAACTCAATATCTGCCTATTCCAGCTCTTGGTCCACATATAAGGGTTACCTTATTTATTTTTTATCTTCCCAAGAGACTGTAAGTTTCTTGAGAATCGTTCCCTGCCATGTTGATCTCTTCCTCTGCCACATGGCTTACACAGTTATTTACAACACACAATGCTTGATAAGTGTTTGCTGAAATAAAGTGATTATTGCGATAATATAAAATTTACTGTATTATTTAAAGCATGGACTTCAAAGTTAAATTGGAAAGTTCAAAACAACTGGTACTATATTTCACTTAATTATTCAACATCTCAGCAAATGACAAATCTTATATTAACAGAAGAATTTACAATCCATGGCTATCTTTTATTTATTTGGCTGGATATTCAAGGGCGTGTTAAATGATCCAATCTAAAAATTTCCAACCTCTTAAAGTTACAGCACTCCTACCAGACATTCAAGATTCTCTGCTTTTATAGTTATCACTCTGATTTATCTCTTTAACCTCTTTTTATTTCTACTAATCTTTTATGGAGTGCATTTTACTCATTTGAAAATATTTTACTTTTTTTCCCCCCACTTGTGGAATATAACAATATTAAATCACTTATCCTTTGGGACTATATTTGATTTCATAAGTTTCCTGTCAATGCCATGTTCAGAAAAAGGACCATGGAATGAAAAATTGAGCTCAATCCACTTGTTAATATAAATCCAGAACTATGTAAGGCTTAGATAACCAATTACAGAAACAAAATATCTCTTCAAATGAAACATAATATCAGGATAGGTTTCATCAAGTTAAATTAGATTTCATTTCCAAATTCCACACCTTATCTTGAAAAATGTTACAGCCAATCTGGATCACAATCAAATACATGGGCTTTTGAAGATGAATAGTACATTGTTTTACTTACTTAGAGGCCACTCGGAAGTATTTCTGGATAAAATAAAAGGCGACCCCAAGAGGCACAAGTGCAACCAGGAACACAGGGGTAGCATAAGAAATCATGCCAATGGCAGACACGCAAAGCAGCGTCGAGCGAGTTAGAGATTCCAAAGTTGGAGGGATATGCTGTTAAAAAGGTGGTTTGAAAGGAAAATGTTTTAGCTCAAATAAAACATTGGTTATAAGGCAACTAATCATTAATTTATTTTTATTTTTTATAAATTTACTTATTTAATTTATTTATTTTTGGCTGCGTTGGGTCTTCACTGCCGCACTCGGGCCCTCTCTTGTTGTGGGGAGCAGGGGCCACCCTTTGTTGTGGTGCGTGGGCTTGCAGTGGCTTCTCTTGCTGCGGAGCACGGGCTCCAGGCGCACGGGCTCAGTAACTGTGGCTCGTGGGCTCTAGGGCGCAGGCTCAGCAGTTTGGCACACGGGTCTAGTTGCTCTGCAGCATGTGGGATCCTCCCGGACCAGGGTTCAAACCCGTGTCCCCTGCATTGGCAGGCGGATTCCTAACCACTGCGCCACCAGGGAAGCCCCCAAATCATGAATTTTATATTAACATAGTTATATAATTAGTTCCAAAAGTAGTATACAAACATTTTCATTATAAGCAATTCATCACTCCTTCAACTTCACTCACTTCCCATTGTTTATCCATCAACCTATCTACTTATCTTTGGTCAGTTATTTACCTATCTACCTATTTATCTTGTGGGATTTTATACAAATAGCACTACACTCTAAACCTTATTTGTCCATTTGCTTGTTTTGTTTTATTGAACAAGATGGATTGTAAACCTTCCCATGCCACTATATACAAATCTATTTCTTTTTAACAGCTGCATAGCATTTAAAAACGTATTTAGCTATTCCTCTATTAAGTTAATTTAATTGCTTGCTCATATTCTTTGCACATTTTTCATTGGATTGTTTATCTTCCTTATTGATTTTTAGATGTCCTTTATGTATCATGGACATTTATCCTCTCTCTTTATATATGTTGCCAGTTTTTCTCCCAATGAATCTATTACCTTTTAAATATGTCTCTGATGCTTTTGGCTCAATAGAAGTTTAAAATTTTAGAGTCATTTCTGTTGGCCTTTTCTCTTATTGTCTCTGAGTTTTGTGTCTTACTTATAAAGACCTTTCCCACCCAAAATTCTAAAACTACTCTCCTACATTTTATTTTATAGTTTTACATTTTTAGACGGCCCTCTTTATTACATGTGAATTTGCTTTGTATTTTATAGGTAGTTAATTGTCCCAACACCCTTTACTGAAAAAATATTCCTTTTCTTACTGATTCAAGATACCCTTTACTGAAAAAATATTCCTTTTCTTACTGATTCAAGATATGCTGGTGTTTTTGAGTTCTCCACTTTGTTCTTTTGATCTGCTTGTTTTCTGTGACCATCAGAGTGTTTTAATTTTATAGTATTTTTTAGGTATCTGATAGGGAAAATTTTATATATATATATATATATGTATGTATATATATATATATTTATGATTTTTATGATTTCCAGGATTGTTGGATCACTTTTCTTCATATTATGTTTATTTTTCTTTTCATAGTTTTTGTTGTTATTATAAGTGAAATTTATTTTTCACATAATTTTTAATTGGTGTAGAGAAAGTTACTGACTTTTATATCGTATGTCTTATGTAGATATTCTGCTTAACTTTCTAGTTGGTTCTTTATTGTACTGACTGTTTTGGACTCTCTAGGTAGCAATAGCATCATCTTCCAAATAAGGAGTGTTCTGTCTCTTCTTTTCCAATATGTATTTCTTAGGAAGTGTTTTAGGTGTAGCATGACCTGACACCAATGTTGTGAAAACATCAAAATTTTTCAGCATACATTTTAGTCAGCTGCATGCACCATTCTTTTACTAAATTGATGGTAATTTAGGTGTTCTTAAGGCCACTCTGGAAAATCAGAAAAGGAAAGGGCTGGATTTGCCAAGTCTTTGCTCAATCACCCTAAGGAGTCCGTTCATGGAGTGATCCAATTTCAGAGTTTGAGGTCTTTAACTTCAGGACAAACTTCTAGAGGCCTAAGGACCTAAGACTAAACTGGGCATCCTTGAAATATTCCCTAAGATATCACACCATCTAAAGTTTCTCTCATTCAAGAGCCAATCTAACAAAAGTAAAGGACATCTAAGACAGCTTGGTATTCCATTCTTTACTTCTGGGAGACACTCTGCGTTAATACTAAGCTTTAAGGACTTTATAACACCTCCATTGTGAATGGAGATACAACATTGATCAAAATCACCTTTTTTTACATAAAAAATTTTAATGTTCATTCTTTGCTATTTCTCTTTATTTCATGCTGATTCTCTAAGTATCCTCTTCCACATGCATACATTTTTTTGAATTAAGCTTTTCCTTTAAGATTTTATTCCAGAAATCATTTATGCATATATGTAATATTAATATGAATGCAAACAGCCTTTCATTTAAGTTTTAGAAATCCTCTATTGTTAACAGGAGTCATGATTTATCTTAAAATGTTATTTAGCTTACACTGAGAAATTTATTTTTGAACTTGGAAGTAACTCGGGCACTCACCTGATCAATGATATTTGTATCAGCTGAAAAGCGATTGAGAATCAGTCCCAGTGGTGTGGTATCAAAGAATCTAGGGAATGAACAGATTGGAATGTATGATAATACTAAATTATCTGGAACCTAAACACTGCTAACAGTCATTTTGGGGTCATAAAAGTGAGAAGATCCCTATTGACCTGCTGAAAGACTGAATAAATTCTTTAAAATTTCACATGTCACTTCAATTTAAAAATGCATGTTTTTATAATTTTCTGTGTGGGAGTAAAGTAGCTAACTACTTTTTTACCTTATTGGTCCAAGAATGATCTTATTGAGGAGATTGTGGTGAAGATTTTTGGCAGCTGTGACACCCATCCATTCCACAGTGAGAGATGTAACAAGGCAGAGGAAAATACCTGCTCCACAAAGTATGCTAAATCCAGCCACATAGTAGGTCTAAAAAGCAGCCAACACAAGAAAGCACATAAGAAATTATCAGCTGAGTTTTTTCTTACTAGAACACCCAACATCAAAGTCTGGCAATATCAACTTCATTATCTTGCATCAATTTAGACAGTGGAAGGAGTGTAGTTCTTGGAGACTCCTTCACCTTCCTTTAAGGTTTGCCTAAGGGCAGATGAAGCCTTAGAGTCTGTTTTCTGGTTTGAAATATTCTTGACTTTTTACATCACAAAGCTCATTCTTGCTATCCCTAAGCTCAGAATGACCAGCTAATTCACTGGTTAAAATCAAATACCATCAGAACAACAACAGAAGTCCAGTGTATATATTATGCATAAACACATATATCATGTGTATAACTCCCTTGAATCCAAATCCAAGCATTATCTTTAAATGCTTCTTATGATATATTTCAGGTCCTGCTCTAATTAACTTACTGAATCATTACAAAAGTCCTGTGACAGACATAGAGAACAGACCTGTGGTTGCCAAGGGGAGGGAGGGTGGGGTAGGTATGGATTGGGATTTGGGGATTAGCAGCTGCAAACTATTATATTTAGAATGGATAAACAACAAGGTACTACTGTATAGCACAGGGAACTATATTTATTATCCTGTGATAAACCAAAATGGAAAAGAAAATGAAAAAGAATATACATATATATATACAACTGAATCACTTTGCTGTACAGCAGAAATGAACACATTGTAAATCAACTATACTTCAATAAAATAAGTTAAAAACAAACAAAAAACCCCACAAAATTCCTGTGACATATAGAGTATTCATATCTAACTAGATAAAAGGGTATCACTGTTAATCTCAACATTTCACTGTACCTGATCAGCTTTTCCAGTATTGTTTATACTGTACTCTGAGGTCCATGTGGCCAGCCAGTAGTCTATAGCTACAATGACGGAATGCTTCAAAAGCTTAGAGAAAACCATCAGGAAGAGCAAGAAGAATCCTCCAGAAGTGAGGTACCGCCAACAGGTCTTCCATGGCATTTTAGTCCTCAGCCTCATTACAGTGGACATGTTATCATCCTCCTCTTCCTCCTCTTCTTCCTCTGCATACAAAACACTTTTTAAATCTTCTGACAGGCAATGGGAAGATAGAATTTGTATTATCCACCTTCTACACACAAACCTCTATCAAATTTATAGAAATACAAATATTAGACTTAGAAATTTAAAATGCTTTTAGCAGGGAAAAACTTCATTTAAAAAATAGATGAGTGTCCATCAACAGGTGATGGATAAAGAAGATGTGGTATATATACAATGGAATAATTCTCAGCCATGAAAAAATGAAATGTTGCCATATGTGACCACATGGATGGATCTTGATGAGGGTATTATGCTAAGTGAAACAAGTCAGACAGATAAAGACAAATACTGTACAATTTCACTCATATGTATAATTTAAAAAACAACCAAAAAAAAACCAAAATAAATGAACAACTCAAACCACACAAAAACACACATGGATACAGACAACAGAGTAGTCGTTACCAGAAGAGAAAGGGGCAGGGGAGGGGGATGAAATGGGTAAAGGGGATCACCTGTTTTGGTGGTGAGCATGCTGTAGGGTCTACAGAAGTAGAAATACAATGTTGTACACTTGAAACTTACATAATGTTATAAACCAATATTACCTCAATAAAAAATAAGTTAAAAAATACATGAAAATGAATAAATAAAAGAAAGAATGAGCGAATGAGAAAATAAACATAAAATCTATGTCTGGATGAGTCAATTTGCTGAGTTATTACACATCAAACTAACTAGAAATATAGACTAGAAGTTCACTAAGTTATTGAAGGAATGGTGTTGCCAATAACACTACATGACAGGCCTGCAAACATTTATAATTTTTTGAACTCTACATTTCTGAATTTGTAAAACTGCACCAGGAGGAGACAGTCTCTGAAATTTGTGCATAGTTCAAGATGGAATAATCCATAATCTCTATGGCTAGTTTTAAATGTGGTCATGGAGGGGCATGGGCAAAAAGAGACCTTCCAGAAGGCAAAGCCAGGGGACAGAAGACAATGTGCAGGGATGTCCTCCCAGCTCTTTAAGCCACTTGGAAACTTCTAGATGGGTATCTTAAGAACATACTCCATTACAAGGACAGGGAATTTTGGTATTTCCTGAGCAGCAAAATTTGATCATTCGTATGGTCTAGTGACTGTTGTGGATTTCCCATTCTTTCTTTTCCCAAAGGCAGTTTTCATTGCAGTCATCCTGTATGCACTCCACTACTGTATAGTGAGCAGGTTGTGGGTAGGAAAGATAGATAATTTGGTTTACAGGTTATCAGACAACAGAGATCTAAGTGTGGCTATGATGGGAAGACTGAGCATCACCAAGGATCCTAATATTTAAGCTGGATACAAAAATGAACAGGTCTCAGATAATCTACCTTTTGGTAAGGGTGGGTCCAATGTGTGAGAACAGGATTTGAAATTTGCATGATCAAAGGGGTAGACACTTGCAGACTGTGTTTCCTCAATATCTATTCTCTGTTTCCATATTAATTGAAATTTCAGCTTGCCTATAGCTGCCCAGTTAAGACAGCATTTCTTCACTTCCCCAGAACCTAATCTGTCCAGATGATGAACTGGCCAATGGTTAGCAGTAAAAAAAAAATATGGGCAGCTACTTTCTTTTTTCCCTTCCTGGTGGCTTGAACAGACATACTGACAGCACCAGGAGGAGCAATCTACTAGGTAATATGCACCATACTGGACCCTTTGGTGTAAATTATTTCCTTCTACTCTGTAAGAAAAGTATTATTATCTTATTTTATACCTGACAAAATGGATTAACACAGCAAGCCCAGGGCAGAGTCAGCCTCTCAAATGCAATATTCACTACTGAAATACTGGAGAGAGTAACTGCAATTCTAGAGGCTGTCTGTTTACAGCACCAGACATTCTTTTTGTTTGTTTGTTTGTTTTTGCTTTGCTTTTGTGGCCATGGCATGTGGCTTACTGGATCTTAGCTCCCTGACCAGGGATTGAATTCCAGGGCCATGACAGTGAAAGAGCTGAGTCCTAACCACTGGACCACCAGAGAAGTCCCCAAACATTCTTTTAAAACTTTCTTAGGGGAGACCATCAAGATGGCGGAGGAGTAAGACGTGGAGATGACCTTCCTCCCCACAAATACATCAGAAATACATCTACATGTGGAACAACTCCTACAGAATACCCACTGCACGCTGGCAGAAGACCTCAGACTTCCCAAAAGGCAAGAAACTCCCCAAGTACCTGGGTAGGACAAAAGAAAAAATAAAAAACAGAGACAAAAGAATAGGGACGGGACCTGCAACAGTGGGAGGGAGCTGTGAAGGAGGAAAGGTTTCCACACACTAGGAAGCCCCTTCCCGGGCGGAGCCAGGGTGTGGGGAGGAGAAGCTTCGGAGCCACGGAGGAGAGCACAGCAACAGGGGTGCAGAGGGCAAAGAGGAGAGATTCCCACACAGAGGATCGGTGCCGACCAGCACTCACCAGCCCAAGAGGCTTGTCTGCTCACCCACCAGGGCGGGTGGGGGCTGGGAGCTGAGGCTCGGGCTTTGGAGGTCGGATCTCAGGGAGAGGACTGGGGTTGGCTGCATGAACAGAGCGTGAAGGGGGCTAGTGTACCACACCTAGCCGGGAGGAAGTCCAGGAAAAAACCTGGACCTGCCAAAGAGGCAAGGGACCATTGTTTCGGGGTGCACGAGGAGAGGGGATTCAGAGCACCGCCTAAATGAGCTCCAGAGACAGGCGCGAGCCATGGCTATCAGCTCGGACCCCAGAGATGGGCATGAAATGCTAACGCTGCTGCTGCAGCCACCAAGAATCCTGTGTGCAAGCACAGGTCACTATCCACACACCCCTCCCACTGGAAGCCTGTGCAGCCCACCACTGCAAGGGTCCCTTGATCCAGGGACAACTTCCCTGGGAGAACACACGGTGCACCTCAGGCTGTTACAAAGTTACGCTGGCCTCTGCCGCTGCTGGCTCAGCCCCGCATTCCAATTATAACTACTGTACCCTTCCCTCCCCCCAGCCTGAGTGAGCCAGAGCTCCCCAATCAGCCACCGGCTTAACCCTGTCCTGTCTGGGTGGGGAACAGATGCCTGAGGCTGACCTACATGCAGAGGTGGGGCCAAAACCAAAGCTGAACCCCGGGAGCTATGCAAACAAAGAAGAGAAAGGGAAATCACTCCCAGCAGCCTCAGGAGCAGCGGATTAAATCTCCACAGTCAACTTGATGTACCCTGCATCTGTGGAATACCTGAATAGACAACAAATCATCCCAAAATTGAGGTGGTGGACGTCGGAGCAACTGTAGACTTGGGGTTTGCTGTCTGCAACTGACTAGTTATTGATCTTTATGCTTATCTTAGTACAGTTTTTAGCGCTTATTATCATTAGTGGATTTGTTTATTGGTTTGGTTGCTCTCTTCCTTTTTTAAATTACTTTTTTATTTTAATAAATTTTTATTCTTTTTTTTTTTTTTTGCGGTACGCAGGCCTCTCACTGTTGTGGCCTCTCCTGTTGCGGAGCACAGGCTCCAGACGCACAGGCTCAGTGGGCATGGCTCACGAGCCTAGGCTCTCGGCGGCATGTGGGATCTTCCCAGACCAGGGCACAAACCCGTGTCCCCTGCATCGGGAGGTGGGCTCTCAACCACTGTGACACCAGGGAAGCCCAAAACATTTAGAGAAGAGCTAACACCTATCCTTCTCAAACTCTTCCAAAATATAGCAGAAGGAGGAACACTCCCAAACTCATTCTACCTGGTCACCATCACCCTGATACCAAAACCAGACAAAGATGTCAAAACAAAGAAAACTACAGACCAATATCACTGGTGAACATAAATGCTAAAATCCTCAACAAAATGCTAGCAAACAGAATCCAACAGCACACTGAAAGGATCATACACCATGATCAAGTGGGGTTTATCCCAGGAATGCAAGGATTCTTCAATATATGCAAATCAATCAATGTGATACACCATATTAACAAACTGAAGGATAAAAACCATATGATAATCTCAATAGATGCAGAAAAAGCTTTCGACAAAATTCAACACCCAACTATGGTAAAAACTCTCCAGAAAGTACGCATTGAGGAAACTTACATCAACATAATAAAGGCCATAGATGACAAACCCACAGCCAACATCATTCTCAGTGGTGAAAAACTGAAACCATTTCCACTAAGATCAGGAACAAGACAAGGTTGTCCACTCTCACCACTATTATTCAACATAGTGTTGGAAGTTTTAGCTACAGCAATCAGAGAAGAAAAAGAAATAAAAGGAATCCAAATCAGAAAAGAAAAAGTAAAATTATCATTGTTTGTAGATGACATGATACTATACATACAGAATCCTAAAGATGCTACCATAAAACTACTAGAGCTAATCAATGAATTTGGTAAAGTGGCAGGATACAAAATTAATGCACAGAAATCTCTTGCATTTCTATACACTAATGATGAAAAATCTGAAAGAGAAATTAAGGAAACACTTCCATTTACGCCTGCAACAAAAAGAATAAAATACCTAGGAATAAACTACCTAGGGAGACAAAAGACCTGTATGCAGAAAACTATAAGACACTGATGAAAGAAATCAAACATGATACAAACAGATAGAGAGACATACCATGTTCTTGGATTGAAAGAATGAACATTGTGAAAATGACTATACTTCCTAAAGCAATCCCTATCAAACTACCTATCAAATTCAATGCAATCCCTATCAAACTACCAATGTAATTTTTCACAGAACTAGAACAAAAACTTTACAATTTGTATGGAAAAACAAAAGACCCCGAGCAGCCAAAGCAATCTTGAGAAAGAAAAATGGAGCTGGAAGAATCATGCTCCTGGACTTCAGACTATACTACAAAGCTACAGTAATCAAGACAGTATGGTACTGGCACAAAAACAGAAATATAGATCAATGGAACAGGATAGAAAGCCCAGAGATAAATCCACACACATATGGTCACCTTATCTATGATAAAGGCATCAAGAATATACAACGGAGAAAAGACAGCCTCTTCAATAAGCGGTGCTGGGAAAACTGGACAGCTACATTTAAAAGAATGAAATTAGAACACTCCCTAACACCATACACAAAAATAAACTCAAAATGGATTAAAGACCTAAATATAAGGCCAGACATTATAAAACTCTTAGAGGGAAACATAGGCAGAACACTCTATGATAAAAATCACAGCAAAATCCTTTTTGACCCACCTCCCAGAGAAATGGAAATAAAAACAAAAATAAACAAATGGGACCTAATGAAACTCGAAACCTTTTGCACAGCAAAGGAAGCCATAAACACAATGAAAAGACTACCCTTAGAATGGGAGAAAGTATTTGTAAATGAAGCAACTGACAAAGGATTAATCTCCAAAATATACAAGCACCTCATGCAGCTCAATATCAAAAAAACAAACAACTCAATCCAAAAATGGGCAGAAGACCTAAATAGACATTTCTCCAAAGAAGATATACAGTTTGCCAACAAACACATGAAAGGATGCTCAACATCACTAATCATTAGAGAAATGCAAATCAAAACTACAATGAGGTATCACCTCACACTGGTCAGAATGGCCATCATCAAAAAATCTACAAACAATAAATGCTGGAGAGGGTGTGGAGAAAAGGGAACCCTCTTGCACTGTTGGTGGGAATGTAAATTGACACAGCCACTATGGAGAACAGTATGGAGGGGGCTTAAAAAACTAAAAATAGAACTACCATATGACCCAGCAATCCCACTACTGGGCATATACCCTGAGAAAACCATAATTCAAAAAGAGTCATGTACCACAATATTCATTGCAGCACTATTGACAATAGCCAGGACATGGAACCAACCTAAGTGTCCATCAATAGATGAATAGATTAAGAAGATGTGGCACAAATATACAATGGAATATTACTGGGCCATAAAAAGAAACGAAATTGAGTTATTTGTAGTGAGATGGATGGACCTAGAGTCTGTCATACAGAGTGAATTAAGTCAGAAAGAGAAAAACAAATACCATATGCTAACACATATATATGGAATCTAAAATAAAAAAAAAGAAAAAATGGTTCTGATGCACCATTCTCTAGGCAGACTTAGAGAATGGACTTGAGGACGGGGGAGGGGGAAGGGTAAGCTGGGATGAATTGGGAGAGTATCACTGAAATATATACACTACCAAATATAAAATAGATAGCTAGTGGGAAGCAGCTGCATCGCATGGGGAGATCAGCTCAGTGCTTTGTGACCACCTAGATGGATAGGGAGGGTGGGAGGGAGATGCAAGAGGGAGGGGATATGGAGATATATGTACACATATAGCTGATTCACTTTGTTATACATCAGAAACAAACACAACATTGTAAAGCAATTATACTCCAATAAAGATGTTAAAAGAAATTCTTAAATCTAAGAAACTGGAGTACAAAATTCATTTATTCATTCATTTATTTACTTAATGAGAATTTATTGAAACACAATATTTATCATATGATGAGTAAAGATAACATATTTTGGTGTCCTTCAGTTTGAAATTATAATTTCTCTTTCTTAACTGGCTTGTAGAAATGTGGTCTTAAGCAGAAAACATGTAGGAAAAATGAAGTATAGTGCATTTACTCTACGGACTTAAGTGTGGTTTATCTTACAAACTTCTCGGCAACAAATGTCAAAGTCATGTAACTATTTCCGCTTATTCCTCAAATTTCCCATAAACCTTTTTTCCCTGCTATACCTTACTAGATCCAGAAAACTGAAACATAACAAACAGCTTTCTCATCCTCTTAGTCTTCATTGCTGTGTTATCATGAAAACCCCATAAGAACCTACTGACTCAAGTATGTCTTTCAAAGCAGTATTTTCTCCATATTCCCCATTTATTGTTTATTTCCAAAGGACAGACATTTTATTATACTATACCTTTCCAATTTATCTGAACAATGATGTAGACCTGTTGTCCTGTCAGCTCTCTGTCACACACAACACAAAAATACTAAGACACACTGTGGGAAGTCCCTCAAGATGCTTGTTGGTTGATCACACACACCTTTCCTTCACTCTTTTTCTTTCCATTTCAGTTTTATGTATTTGATTTGGCCTTTCCACCTGCTGCAAAGTGGCTAGTCATTCCTCACTGACATATGCACACATCATTTACTAAAGAACGACCCTCACATCCTATTACCCATTTGAATGTGTCAGACATAAAAAAAGGTCTACCTTCATCTTCATCCTCCAGTTGGGCTTTTGCCTCTCTTGAATACATGGCTCTTCGGAGTGTTTTCCTCTCTAAAGTTGTTTGGTCAGCTTCCATATCCTACAGGAAACACTGTGCTATCATTCAAGGAGCTCACAGCCACAGGCAAGTTCTACTTATCAATCAGTGACCCACACGTACCAAGAACCAATCCTTAGTTACCTTTCTGGGTCTTGGGCTCTGTTCACACTACAGATGGATGGGCAACTCCTGTCATAGGAGTAATGCCTGAGGTTTGTGGAAAATGTCTCAGAGCTCAGAGGTGTAGGGCAGTAAGAAGCCAGGAAAAGTAGTAAAAACTTGATGGAGCTGACCCCAGGGGCAGGGGGACACCTCCCCTAGCCTTAAAGCCTGGATCCACCATTGCTCTTTTATGTCACTTTCATGTACTCCTGTAATTTTTCTAACTAAAGTCATCTATGTTAACAAATATCTTCCTTGAAAAATGCATGTGTTTCTGGATTGGTTAAAGCACTATCAGTCATCCACTAATATTATGAATTATTAAATCGAGATGAAATTCTGACTGAGCATCTCACTAAGGGAACGGCACAAAAGAAAAGGACTTCAATAGAAATTGAAGGAAGGTGGGTAATTTTGTGGTACGCGGGCCTCTTACTGTTGTGGCTTCTCCCACTGCGGAGTACAGGCTCCGGCCGCGCAGGCTCAGCGGCCATGGCTCACAGGCCTAGCCGCTCCGCGGCATGTGGGATCTTCCCGGACCCGGGCACGAACCCGTGTCCCCTGCATCAGCAGGCGGACTCTCTACCACTGCACCACCAGGGAAGCCCAGAAGGTGGGTAATTTTGAAGCAAATGGGAAAGGAGGGTATTCAGCTGCCTAGCAGTTTAGGAGAAAGCCCTGGGAAGGGAAGATAAGCAGAAAGAAGAGAAAAATGGTGAAAACAAACTTTGCAAATTTTTAAGGGTTGCTCCTGACTTGTCTTGTGCTGAGAAAGGGAAAAGCATTTTGTTTTCTCCAGTTCTCTGCTTCCAACACTCCGCCTCCTTGGCTTCATAACTGGACTAGTAGCATCAGTTCAGTTACACTGTGGGTTAAATCAGCTTCTGCAGGACAGTCTGGGAAACTAACCATCTCCCTGTTTCTGTGGGGAAATGCATTCTGAGTTCCAAATAACTGAGCCACAGACTTTTCGAATCTATGGTAATTTGAGAGCTTCCTGTACATGCTGACATAAAAAAAAAGAATCACAGTTGCGACACTGATAAACCACTAATTCTTTGGTGATCAGTCTCTAGATAGTGGTCCTGTTTTGTTTTTATTTGTTTGGCCTCATACAACATGTGTGATTTAGGAGACTTGCTATTCTAGAAGGCTCTGTCGCTTCCAAGTTCTTGAATTTAAAAAAAAGTAAAAGTGAAAGCGTCTCTTGAATAGTATTTTTTCAGAGACAATTTTACATTAGCCTTTTTAAAAAATTGTATTTTATTTATTTTTTTATACATCAGGTTCTTATTAGTTATCTATTTTATACATATTAGTGTATATATGTCAACCCCAATCTCCCAATTCATCACATTTACATTAGGTTTTAATTGTGCCTAACGATATGAAAACCAACACTTGTACATGAGAGTAAATAAAACCCCAAATTAGAAAGGACCTAATCCTTTGTGTATAGTGTAACGAAATGAAATAAACCTGTACATGGAAAAACAGAGGATCTGGTTCTTGTTCAACTCGCCAATCTGTGTGAACAAACGATTTAACATCTTGGGGATTTTAATTTTAGTCATTTTTCTTATAAGTAAATGCTCATATTAAGCTCATTTGAGGTTGAATATTTTAAATTGTGTTGATATCTAGATTAAGTAAATACAAATTTAGTTTCATTCATCCAATAAATATTTACTGAATGCCTGTGAAGGGTCAGGTCAAGGTGTGGGTTGGAGGCTGGGGGAAGAAATGTCCAAAGATGCTACTTTATTTTGCTTAATAACATTATGAAAACAATGGGTGATGCCATCCAAGATAGAATTTTTAATAACATTTAAATCAGCTTAAAGTGTTATACACTTCTCCTTTTCATAGCTGCCATTTCTATCCTTTTAACATATTCTTTCCCCCTTATTCCTTAACCCTTAAACTAACAGATCTGTCTAAAGCCCTGAGATGGGATGTTTTGTGAGTTCTTTAGTTTCACTCCCTTGTCCACTTGCTTGATCTGCTCTGGCTCTAAGCCAGGCTTTCTCAACCTACTGACATTTTGGGTCAGAAAACTCTTTGTCATGGGGCTGCCCTGTGCACTGTAGAATGTTTAACAGCATCCCTGTCCTCTACCCACTAGATTCCAGTAGCACCTGCTCCACAACTGTGACAACTAAATATGTCTCTAGATGTTGCCAAATGTCCCCAAGAAGACAAAAGTGACCCTGGTTGAGAACCAGTGTTCTAGGCAAATACCCCATCCTGCCACAGAACATATTCAGAAGCTGTTTCTATGAAAACTTCCCCAAGGTGGGCTTCCCTGGTGGCGCAGTCGTTGGGAGTCCACCTGCCGATGCAGGGGACACGGGTTCGTGCCCTGGTCTGGGAAGATCACACATGCCACGGAGCAGCTGGGCCCGTGAGCCATGGCCGCTGAGCCTGCGCGTCTGGAGCCTGTGCTCCGCAACGGGAGAGGCCACAACAGTGAGAGGCCCGCGTACCACAAAAAACAAAAAACAAAAAACTTCCCCAAGGTGTTGCAGTCTTATTCCCCACAGTGTGACTCTTCCTGGCTTCAGATGAATTTCAGGTGCCTGTCCTTCTCTGGATGGCAGTAACCTCCCTCCAGCCCCAGGTGAGGATTCTGGGCAGGTGCATGGTTCATGCTGGCTTCTACTGGCCACTGGTTAACCCCGCAACTGGATTTGCCCTTTCCACACCTTAACTTGCTCCATATCTCCCTCAGCTGATTTATAACCCTGTGATGTGTCTTTAATTACAGAGTTAGGCTATCTTGAGTGATCACTTCATTTCTAAACACAATGTAATGGACTTTCTTCCTGGCTTGCTCAATAATCAGTATTACTAAAAAATCAAGCCAAGAGCGTCCTCTCTCTCTCTGTCTGTGTTTTTCCAGATCTTCTTTCCAAAGTAAACCATAAATGGTCCACTCCTTAAGCTTACATCATTTTCTTTTGTCCCTGGCATCTAGACCACTGAAAAAATGTCATTTGGAGCCATCCCAGTAAGTTTACAATCAAGCACTCCACCACATAATTCTTTAGTGGGCTCTTGCCAATTGTACATTGTCATATTTTGATGAATATCCTCATTTCGAAGGTTCTGTGATTTGTCCTAGTCTACTTCAAGACTTTTACATATATCTTTTCTTCCATATTTTGAGAAGTTTGTAGTTTACTTTTGAGATCTTTGGCAAAGCTGCAGAAGACAGAGCAATCCCATGGTTTGTCTGACTTTTTATCTTCCTTTTGTTATTGAAACATAGATCATTTTTCCTTTATGAAATAATATATTTTAATTTCTTGATTTTTTCAGAAATTTGCTGATATAAACATTTTCATTTTATAATGCTCATTCCTAGCCAGGACTACTGAATTCTAGACACTTCCTAGTCCCAACTCAAGAGAAAACATTTTGAAAATCAACTAATTCAATTTATAATTCACCTCTCAACCATGAGTTCTTTTATCATACTCAATCTGGTTTCTAACTCTGCTATCACTTCATTCAATGTTATACTTACATTATACTGGAATTACATTGGGTAGAGACCTGGGTTCAAATTCAATTGGTACCACTTATTATATGTACTGTACAACTTTAGGCAAATTACTTAGCCTCTCTGAGCCTCAGTTTTCTCATTTGTAAGAGTGAGATCATATTTTCTTTACTTATTTCTGATATTTTTTGCTTATTTTGTGAGAATTAACAGAGATCATGTAAAAAGGCTTTGTGGACTTTAAAAAGTATCCAAATATAAAGCTTTATTGTTATTTCCTTCTGATTACCTTCCTTCACCCCCCAAATCTATCCCAGACATGCTTTACCACTATACCCACAGCTCATAGCTCTTCCTTCTTTCAAAACCATCTCAGATTTTGTTTTGCCCACAACCCTCCACTTGTAAATGGTGAATGAAAATACTCTCATATTACAGGTGAGGAAAATAAGACATACATAAGGAAAAATAAGATAAAATGAGGAAATAGCATGCTTGAGCAAGTAGTTTAAGTTTTAAACACACATATGATTGTAATATGCCTCCAATTCAAATAAAATTCCTCTAAAAGGCTGACAACACGTCATCTGAAAGATATCACAGAATTTTTTAGTTTCAAAGTAGTCTATCAATTAATGATATATAAATATACAATTATTTCAGATTTCAGGTAAGGACTGTTATATCATCAAACATTAAATGGTAATATTTCTCTAAAAGTTTTTTTAGTAATTATGCACTATATTTCTGACTCTTCTGAACTCAACTCTGAACTTTTCTGAACTCTGAGCAATTACCTTTTCTAGTTCTTGATCTTGCCGATTCATAAGTGTTTTCCAGTGTTCATAAAGCTCAACATCTTTGGTTTGAATGTCCTTCAAAGTTCCTTCTCTTAGAACACTTCCATCTTTCATGGCTATGATCTAAGGAAAGCACATATTAGAAGAATTGTGACCAAAATCCTTAATTGGCCAAGAGAATTATCTTTATCTCAGAAAGCATTTATATAATTGTAATATAAAAATTAATGAAATTTCTTTTAAACTCTTACCCAGTCAGCATGTGTTAGATATTGTAATTTGTGAGTCACAAGAACAAGTGTCCTCTTGTCATCTTGGAGAAATTTCAAAATCCCTTCCTGCATTAAGTGATCACTCAAGTGAATGTCCAAGGCAGAAAATGGATCATCCTACAACAAGTAAAATGGAGAGATGATGAAAAATTTTTATATTCTCTTTGTAACTAAATCCTCCAGAAAGCAGAAATACAAATAACTAAAGGCAGATTATCTCACAAATCCTATTTATAATAAACAGACTCTGAATAACTTTAAATTACAAAAAAGGTACTAAATTAAAAATGAAGCTATTATTTTCTCTTTCACTTAAAAACTAATTTAAAAAGTAAATAACAGTATTCGAAGTAGTTTGAATTCTTATGTATAGAATATCCAAGTTCAAAAACCAACATTACTTGACAACCTATAACAAAACATGAAAACAAAGAATGAAATGATAATTGGAGTTTATCAATTGAATGAAATGATAATTGGAGTTTATCAATAAACTTTATCAATAAAGTTTAAATAATAAAAATAGGTGTAGACTCTAGACCAAGATGGCAACATAGGAGGCTCCTGAATTTCTCTCCTACCATGGACACACCGAATATACAGCTACACATGGAGCAATTCCCTCTGAAAGAAATCCAGAAACTAGTTGAGTGATTCTGACACATTAAGCAACTGAGAAAATATATCAAAATAAGTAGGAAAGGCTGAGACACACTCTCGCCATAAACTCCACCCCTGGAAAATTCACAAATATGTGGAGATGAAACAACATGCTCCTGAACAACTAATGGGTCAAAGAAGAAATCAAAAGAGGAAATCAAAAACTATCTTGAGATGAATGAAAATGAAACACAACATATCAAAACTTATGGGATGCACCAAAAGCAGTTCTAAAAGAATTTTATAGCAATAAATGCCTATATTAAGAAAAAAGAAAGACCTCAAATAAACAACTTAACTTTACACCTCAAAAAAACTAGAAAAAAAGAACAAACTAAGCCCAAAGTTAGTAGAAGGAAGGAAATAACAAAGATCAGAGTGGAAATATATAAAATCCAGACTAACAAGACAACAGAAAAGATCAATGAAACTAGGAGCTGATTTTTTGCAAAGGTAAACAAAATGGATAAACCTTTAGCTAGGTTCACCAAGAAAAAATGAGAGGATTCAGATAAAATTATAAATGAAAAAGGCAACGTTACAATTCATACCACACAAATACAAGGGATCATAAGACTACTATGAAAAATGATATACCTACAGACTGGACACCTAAATGACATGGATAAATTCCTAGAAACAAACACCTACAGAAACTGAATCATGAAGAATTAGAAAATCTGAACAGACCAATTACTGGCAAGTGAGTTGAATCAGTAATCAAAAAACACAGCCTAACAAACAGAAGTCCAGGAACAGATGGCTTCAGTGGTGAATTCAACCAAACATTTAAAGAAGAATTAATACCAATCCTTCTCAAACTTTCCCAAAAAACAGAAGAGGAGAGAACACTTCCAAACTCATTTTACAAAGCTAGCATAAAGACACAACAAGAAAAGAAAATTACAGATCAATGTCTCTGATGAACATAGATGCAAAAGTTCTCAACAAAATATTAACAAACTGAATTCAACAGTCAGTAAAATATTCAAACACCATGACCAAGTTGGATTTATTCCAGGGATGCAAGGATGGTTCAACATTTGCAAATCAATGTGATACACCACAATAATAAAATGAAGGATAAAAATCATATGATAAACTCAATAGATGCAGAAAAAGCATTTGACAAGGTTCAACATTCAATCATGATAAAAATTCTGAATGAAGTAGGTATTGAGGGAACATACCTCAACATAATAAAGGTCATATATGACAAGCCCACAGCTAACATCATACTTAATGGTAAAAAGCTGAAAACTGTCCCTCTAAGATCAAGAACAATGCCAACTCTCACTACTTTTATTGAACATAGTACTGGAAGTCCTAGCCAGAGCAATTAGTCAAGAAAAAGAAATAAAAGACATCCAAATGGGAAAGGAAGAAGTAAAACTATCTCTATTTGCAGATGACATTTTTCTATAGAAGACCCTAAAGATTTCATCAAAAAACTAACAGAACTAATGAACGAGGTCAATAAAGTTGCAGGATACAAAATCAATATACCAAAATCAGTTGCACTTCTATACACTAATAACAAACTATCAGAAAGAGAAATTAGGAAAACAACCCCATTTGTAATTGCATCAAAAATAATAAAATGTTTAAGGAATAAACTTAATAAACTTAAGAATAAAATGTCTAAGGAATAAACTTAACCAAGGAGGTAAAAGACCTGTGCACTGAAAACTCTAAGACACTGATGAAAGAAACTGAAGAAAATACAAATAAATGGAAAGATGTCTTGTGCTCATGGATTGGAAAAATTAATATTGTTAAAATGTCCACACTACCAAAAATGATCTAGAGGTTCAATGCAATCCCTATCAAAATTCCAATGACATTTTTCACAGAAATGAATCAAACAATTCCAAACTTTGTATAGAACCACAAAAAACCCCTAATAACCAAAGCAGTCTTGAGAAAGAATAACAAAGCTGGAGGTATCATACTTCCTGATTTCAAACTGTATTACAAAGCTATCATAAACAAAACAGTATCTTACTGGCATAAAAACAGACACATAGATCAATGGAAAAAACACAGAGATCCCAGAAATAAACTCATGCACATATGGTCAATTAATTTACAACAAAGGGGCCAAGAATATACAATGGGGGAAGGATAGTCTCTTTGATAAATGGTGCTGGGAAAATTGGACAGCCACATGTAAAAAAAATGAACCTGGACTACTATCTTACATCACACATAAAAATCAGCTCAAAATGAATCAAAGACATGAACATAAGACCTGAAACCATAAAACTCCTAGGAGAAAACATAGTGGATAAGCTCCCTGACATTGGTCTTGGCAATGCTTTTTTAAAATTCTGATACCAAAAACAAAAGGAACAAATGCAAAAATAAACAAGTGAGACTGCATCAAACTAAAAAGATTTTGTACAGTAAAGGAAACCATCAATGAAATGAAAAGGCAACTTATGAAATGGGATAAAATATTTGCAAATCATATATATGATAAGTGGTTAATATCCAAAATATATACAGAACTCATACAACTCAATAGCAAAAAGACTCCAACAATCCAATTTAAAAATGGTCAGAGGATCTGAATAGATATTTTTCCAAAGAAGACATACAAATGGCCAACAAGAACATGAAAAGATGCTCAATATCTTTAATTATCTGGGAAATACAAATCAAACTATGAGATATCACCTCTCATCTGTTAGATAGGTTATTATCAAAAAGACAAGAAATAACCAGTGTTGGTGAGGATGTGGAGAAAAGAGCACTCTTGTGCACTGTTGGAAATGTAAATACGTGCAGCCACCATGGAAAAAAAGTACGGACGTTCCTCAAATTTTTAAAAATAGAACTACCATATGATCCAGCAATTCCACTTCTGGGTATTTATTTAAAGGAAATGAAATTATTATCTCAATGTTCATTAAGAACTTCCATGTTCATTATAGCATTATGTACAATAGCCAAGATATGGAAACAACCTAAATGTCCATCAATGGATGAATGGGTAAAGACAATGTGAAAAATTATTCATCCATAAAAAGGTAGGAAATTCTGCCATTTGTGATGGCATTGTGCCAAGTAAAATAAGTCAAACAGAGAAAAACAGATATTATATGCTCTCACTTATACATGGAATTCAAAATTTTAAAAAAAGTGAACTCATAAATTAAGAAAACAAATTGGTGTTTGCCAGAGGTGGGGGTGTGGGGTTGGGGAAAATGGGTGAAAGTGGTCAAAAGGTACAAACTTCCAGTTGTAAGATAAACATGTCCTCGGGATAGAATACATAGCACTACGACTATAGTTAATAATACTGTATTGCATATTTGAAAGTAGTTAACAGAGTAGATCTCTGACACTGGGCAATTTTTCAAACTCAGTCACTTCATCTGTAAAATGGGTATAATAAAGAGACCTGTCAGAGAGCACACAGGTTTGCTGCAAAGATCAAATAATGTTGTAAAAGTCTCTGTAAAATATTTTTAAAGCATTATTTTATTATTATTTTCTTATAAATAAAGCTGTGGTGATTAACTGTGCTAAACCCTTTAAAGCACCACAGTGAGAATTTAGTGACTTCCAGGAATCTCTTAACGAGGAAGAGTACAGTGGTTAAGGACACAGGCTATAGAATTAGATCACCTGGGTTTGTATCCTTGCTTCACTATACTACCTGTGTGACCTTGGATAAATTATCACTCAAAGCCTCAACATTATCATTGCATAAATAAAGGTAACATTAATAATAACAATATCAAACCTAATAGGGTTATTGTGAGGATGAAGTGAGTTCATGTACATAAAGTGTTTAGAATCATGAGTAGGTTATAAAAAGCCCTTAATAATGATTGCTATCATGTATATGGCTTCATTATGTGGCAACATGGCTTCATTATGTGGCACCTTGGTGTTGCAGTAAAATGTAACCTTTTATATAACTTAATAATAATCTAGAGTTGATGGATTGCTGATCATTTCTCACGATTCAGTTTGTGTATTAACATTCTGGGGAGATACTTTCTTTAAAGAGTGCAAGACAATTTGACAAATGGCCAAATCAGTGAATGGTCAATTCTTCACTTTCAGTAATATATTATTTATTTTTATATACATATATATGGTTCTCACTAATATAGTCTTTCCTGTATTCAATGAATATGTTTTAGTAATATACTCTTTATGGACACATTTTTGGAAATAACCTCTTAAAAATATATTCACTGATACAGCACATTTATAGATGCTACAAAGCTTTAAAAATAACTAATATGTTTGATATATAATCAAGATGTTTCACATGACTTTGATACAGTGTAAAGGCTAATTTGATAAAGGTTAACTAGAGATCAGAGCAAAATGTAAAACCTTAACTGATTATTTGTACAAGTAAGATCCTTAAAGATAGGAATAACAAAGGAGAAAACTTTGTTTCCTTTACCCAGCACATAAGACGGCACTGATGACATTCACTAACCATTGATGGATGGAAAGGAAGAAGGATGGAAGGAAGGAGAGAGGGAGGGAGGGAGAGAGGGAAAGGAAAGAAAAAGACAACACAGGTAGTAACTTGAGAGTAAAACTTTTTAAAAAATACCAGAGAATCTTAGCTGATCAGAAAAACAGTACTCAAAAGACATGGAGTTCTAGCCCAGACTGTATCACTCACTAGTCATTAGTCCTTGAGTAAGGCACTTGACCTTTCTATGTATAAGTTTCCTCACTTCACATGAGGATACCATCTACCCTAGCAGCACAGTCATAAGAATCAAATGAGATAATACTGAGATTCAAAGTGCTTTGTGAATTTTTAAACAATGGAAGTGTAAGATATTTTCATTTGGAGGAAATTATTAAAACACACCAACAGTATTCTGTTGCTGCTAAAACATTATTCAATTTTAGGCTACAATTAAGAAACTATAATATTTAGATCATAAGATCTATTAGTTTTAAGATTATGTGAGTTGATCAGAGTGCATCTAGAACACGCTTTTTCAAAGGGACTCTGACAAACACTATTACATCCAGAATTAAGAACAGGTAAAAAAAAAGTTATTAAAATTATATTATTGTCAAAGAATTAAAAATATTAAGCTTGTTTAGCCTAGAAAAAAGTAAATTAAGGCAAGTAATGACAATAATATTAAAATATTGAACTTTGGCTATATAAAAGAAATATATTTGCTGCTGCAGAAGCAGAATGGGAATCAATTAATGGAAAATACACAGAAGCATGGAGATTTCAATCACATAATAACATAATTTCAATCACATAATAACTTTCCAATAATGAAAGCTAGCTGCAGCAGGCAGAATAATGGTCCCCAAAGATGTCCATGTTCTAATTCTCAGAACTTGTGATTATGTTACCTTAATAGCAAATGGGACTTTGCAGATACACACATACCTCGTTTGATTGCACTTCACTTTATTGTGCTTTACAGAGTTGTGTATTTTTACAAATTGAAGAGTTGTGGCAACCCTGCGTCTAGCAAGTCTATCGGCGCTATTTCTCCAACAGCATTTGCTCACCTCATGTCTTTGTGTCACATTTTGGTAATTCTCACAATACTTTCAAACTTTTTCATTATTATTATGTTACAGTGATCTATGATCAAGGATCTTTGATGTTACTATTGCAAGAAGATTATCACTTACTGAAGGCTCAGATGATGGGTAGCATGTTTTATCAATGATGTATTTTTTAATTAAGGTATGTACATTGTTTTTTTAGACATAATACTATTGCACACTTACGAGATTACAGTATAGTAAACAAAACTTTTGTATGCACTGGGAAACCCAAAAATCACATGACTCACACTTTACTGCGATGCTCGCTTTATTATGATGATCTGGAACCAAACCTGCAATATCTCCAAGGTATGTCTATATGATTTAGATTAAAGACCTTGAGATGGGAAGATTATCCTGATGGGTCTAAACTAATTACATGAATCCTCGAAAGCAGAGAACTTCCCCAGATGTGAAGAGAGGGAGAAGTGAGTAGTAAAAATGGTCAGAGATGCTGGCTTTGAAGATGAAGGAAGGCCGCTGTGAGCCAAGGAATGTGGGCAACCTCTAGAGCTGGCAAAGGCAAGGAAGCCTTTTCTACCCGGTAGCCTCCAGAAGGGAACACAGCCCTGCAGACACTCTGATCTCAGCTGTGTGAGACCCATGTCAGATATCTAACCTACAGAACTATAGGATAATAAATTTGTATTGTGTAAACCACCAATTATGGCAATTTGTTATAGCAACCCACACACGGACCAACAAGGAAAGGATGCCTCAAAGATAAGCAATCTGTCTTCAGAGAGAGTCATCAAGAAGCTGTTAGAGATGATACGAAAAGCAATTCTATAATGAATGGCTGGGAATCCACAGTGTTAGCACTATGACTTCTTTGAATCCCATGATTCTACAACTGAAGTAAGGGTCATTAAATTGAAGGCAGTGGAATGAAATGGAGTAGAATACTACATTCAGAGAACCTCTGTCTCTTTCAGATTTCCAAGTCACTTGGTCCTCAGGTGGTTCAATCATTACTTGATCTCAAAGTTCAAGAAGTCATTCCTAGTTGCGGGTCCACCCATTATGAAAAGGATTTATAATTACGTAGGTTACAGCTAGATACTGGTATAGCTTTTATAGTGGTGTTTTCTGGAACATTTGGGGGACAGGTATTCTTAGGGACATTAACCTGAAGTGCACTTCCACCACTATGTCCAAATTCTACTCCCATCCCCAGTAATGGATCCAAATTTAGTGGAAAACTCCACGAAATTTGAAGATATTCGATTTTAGATGGAGTGAAAACTCTAAAGGAGGTTGGAGAACCAGATTTATAAATGGTTAATAACTGCACAGAAGGAGAAAGCAGGGGAAGGATGTATTTACATAGGCTGCTGGTCTCTAATATAAACTGTCTATTTGTAAGCTAAGTTATTTTGGCTACATCCTTCTGGAGAAACCAAACTAGAGCAAATTCATAATCAACATAATCATCAAATTTTATTTGTGGATCCATAGGTAGAAGCAAGTTATCAACCCAGGATATAAATACAAGACAATCATCTATGGAGCTTTTTTAAGATACAGATTCTAAACTCTGCCTTTATAGACTATGATTCAGTAGGTCTAGGCTAGTATCAAGATTTCTAAGAATAATTTCAGGAAGCTTCACAGATATATCTTATCCACAGCCTGAGTTGCATACTTACTAACCCCTATGTCCACCAAGAGTATATTTTCCAGCCCCTCTTTTTTTGCTAGCAAATATAAATGAGAAGACCTATGATCCTGTCCAGTTCATCCAGCACCATCCATACTCTTTCACTAATGATCCTCATGATTTAAAAACTCATATAAGTAACCATTTCGGCACCTCAGTCCCTCTGGATCCCCCAACTCTCATCTTGATGTTGATTTGATTTGTACTCAGAGGATCTGTCTCCCTTTAATTCTCTGTAATTTCACAAGTTAAACTGTCTTTCCTTGAGTTACTTGACTTGTCTCTTTAAAGACTCATTTGTCCAGAGGGAAAAATGAAATAGAAAGAAACGAAAAGGCCATATTCTTACCAAGAAGACAATGTTGGTATTTTGATAGAGAGCTCGGGCCACACAGATTCTTTGCCTCTGACCCCCACTCAAGTTGATGCCCTAGAGAAGAAATATCCATAAACATCCACCTTTTATATTAGTAGATGATCTGTTGATAAAAAAATTCCCTTTAAAATACAAACTTCTCTAAAAGAATCTTCAATTAATGGTAATTTATTAATTAAATTGTGATAACATTAGTAAGATAAAATGCAAGCTGTTTAGTGGTCAATACTTGAATTATATTAAGGTAATTTCTGACTGATAACATTAATCCTCTTTTCACTCTGATAGAGAACTCTGCTGCACCAAAGCATTAATAACCATAAACCAAGGTGAGTGCTGAAGATGCAAGTAATCCCCAAATTGTTTCTAGTTTCATGAATTGTGTCTGTAGTATACTGAACACATGCCTCTTAAATTCAATATTACAAGTTTTGTTCAACAGAACTACACAGCAATATGCTTTTATAATCAAGTACTGATTATAAAAATTTGAAAAACTAGTATTTATTGAGCATTTAGTATGCGCCAGGCTGGTGTGAATGGCTTTCCATTCCTTATTTCTATTATTCGTCAGAGCAATTTCAACGTGTAGGCATTATTCCCCACATGGAAATGAAGACTCAGAGAAGTCCAGGTCATGTCTTAAGCACTCTACTAAGTTACAATAAAGAACAGCCATGAATAACACAGACTACAGAGTTGGACCAATCCCACCTGCACCAATGACTCTGACTGGGCAAGTTCCTTAACCTTTCTCAGCCTTGGTCTTCTTGGCTGCAATACACTGATAACAAAACACCCATATAACAGATTTGCTGTAAAAGTAAATAATGCTCATAAAGCCTTTTGCCCAGTACTTGCCGCCTATAAGAGTCAAAAATTTTAGCCAACATTGCTATAAATGATTACATACAGGTATAAATATTTTTTCAGCTAGTCACAGAACAGTATGATGCCAATGTAAAACCTGTTTACACAAAGGAAAAAGAACCTTTTAACAGGAATAAATGGATGTTGACAAGAGTGGAAGAAGTTGTCAGAAGCAATCTCAGTTTCCAAACCAATTTAAAGTAAACTCCAAATAAGTAAAAATACACTTGATCAAAGTCAGGGACTGATTCCCTTCCCTTGAGAACTCTCAAGCAGCTAGCAAAATGTGAAGTGTATGCTAGCACAGGAGTACGTAAGCACAGGAGTCCTTAGGTTAGTCAACAAATACCTAAGAGGCGTGGCATCAAGAACTCCTGTGCTCTTGTTCCCAGAACTTGTCACTCAGAAAACACATAATTCCAGAGCTCTCAGATTTTTCCTGCTCCATGAAAGGTTAAAGACAACCGGAAGACTTTCTAGATTTGTGTTCATTGTTTAATTAAACTACATACACATAGCTTACCCTCTCTCCAATTTCAGTTTGGTCTCCGAATGGTAGTAAGTCAATATCCGGCTGAAGAGAACAGGCATCTGTGACAGCTTTGTACCTTTGGGAGAAAACATTTTGAGTTTTTAGATCACTATTAATATACTGCCCATAAACTAAGTCCCAGGTCCAATGTCTTGGAAGCTGAAATAAAACACTTATTGAACAATTTACTATATACTAGCCTCTACACTAGGCTTGTAGATACAAAGATAAATAGATATTTGTTCCCACTTTTATAAAACTATTAACAAGGATCTACTGTATAGCAGAGGGAACTATATTCAATGTCTTGTAATAACGTATAATGGAAAAGAATTTGAAAAAGAATAGATATAAATAAGTACAACTAAATCACTTTGCTGTATACCTGAAACTAACACAACATTGTAAATTATACTTCAGTGAAAAAAGTGGTTAAAATTCTTTTTAAAAAACTATTAAATGGAGCAGAAGATTGACATAGAACCATATAATAAAAATGTACCTTGTTAGGTACTGAACATTATAGATGGGTAGGTATAAAGTGCTCCTAGAATACACAGGAAGAAATGACCGACTGCTCTGAGAAATTAGTGACGTCTTTGAGAGGGGGCGAGTTGTAAGGTGTATCCAGAAAGATAAGCTGTAATTTGCCAGGAATGAAAATGAGGGAAGGGAGGCTTAAGGAACTTCAGGAAGGTGAACAAGTTCACGGTGCATGTAAGGGATAAGAGGAGGCTCACTGGGGCTAAAGCATGGGTTATAGGTGGGGAATCTGTGTCCACAATCATGATGCTGAAAGGGAGGAGAAAACGGAAGACGATGAGGACTGGTGTACTCAAGTTGACCTAAGGCTGGATCTGGAAATTGGACGGACTGGAAATACAGGGAAGCATGGGCACTGGGAGTGCTAGGGAAAATATCCATGATTTCATTTTCTCAATCACCTGGTCTTAAAATATTCAAGTCATTCTTGATTCTTCCCTTTTCTTCTCCCTGCTCTTATTTTGTCCATTCTTATTCTAGAATGCTTTTCTGTCAACCATCTCTTCTTCTTCCATTTCTACAGTCACTGCCAAGTGCAGGCAACAAACACAGCATGCCTGGATCATTATCTCAACAAACTTCTAAATGTCTTTTTGCTCCTAATACAGATTCATCCCACATAAATCTCTTATGACACTGCCAGATCACATTTACTTTGTTAGTCCCCTTTCTAACACTTGCTGTGCCTCCTGAGAATGTCAGATTTATATCCGGCTGGCTTTTAAGGCACTTGACTGTCTCATCTCAGCCTTCCTTTACAATCTAGTTTGCTGCCATCAATACACACAGATCCCTGTCTGGTTTGTTCCCAGGCCCCAAACAATCCCATGTAATTTGAGTTTTTCCTCCCCCACTTTCCTCTCCCTTCCCCCTTCCTCTTGCTTCTCCCCAGACCTAATTTTCCTTAACATTCAGAACCCAGCTCAGGGTCTTAGGACACTCCCTACCCCTCATGCAGGTGGCTTAAGGAAAGGGTCTTGCCTTTGTACACTCCAGCAGGTGTTTAAAAGATGACTGAAAGAGGACGTATTCTGGCTGCTCCGAGTAACCAGACCCCTCAGATCCCGTATTCCTTTTCTTCTGTCCACGGTTAACCCTTCTTCTGCTCCTTACTGAGATTTTTCTTCTGTTTATCAACAACCTCAGCACCATGCCCACCCCCTCCACACACATACACACACACTTCGGTTTCGGCTGTTTATTTTTGGTGTACAAATTCTTCTCAATAATTGTATAGGATGGGCTGAAACTTCCAACGAGGCTTCTCTTACAAGAGTTGACTTAATAGACCAGGTGATGAGGATGGATGCAGGGCAAACAGAGAAGAAAGGAAGTCCTGATACAAAGACTCCAGAACCAGGGGATAAGGGTGGGGGGATAAATTGGGAGACTGGGATTGACATATACACTCTACTATATGTAAAATAGATAACTAATAAGAACCTGCTCTATAGCACAGGGAACTCTACTCAATACTCTGTAATGGCCTATGTGGGAAAAGAATCTAAAAAAGAGTGGATATATGTATATGTATAACTGGTTCACTTTGCTGTACACCTGAAACTAACACAACATTGTAAATCAACTATAATCCCATAAAAATTTAAAACAAAAAGACTCCAGAAACCGTGAACCAAAGATAGGAATTAGAAATAGTTGCTCATTTGAGTTCTAAATTTTATACATTCAAAATTACCTCTGTTTGTTGAAAGGACTTCCAAAGGTAATATTTTCTTCCACTGTAGCATTTAATAGCCAAGGCTTTTGAGCTGCGTAAGCCACAGAATACCTGTTCCTACTGGAAAATGGAAAAGAAAAACAAAACACAGCAAGGGTGCTGTGCTGAATCTGTATTTTAGGATAACAAAGAAAAATGAAAGTTGATAAAATATCTCAAAGACAGAAATGGGGAACTTCTAAAAGAGAACATTTTAACCACCATCAACCTTATTAATTAATGGTTAAATATTCCACTAAATTAAAGGGATGAGAACTTAATTAAAACAACACACAAGGTGCAAATTTTATTTTGGTATGCTAAAGAAGTATTTTATGGTATGAACGATTAATTAAAATGTTATTTTTTTAAATGAC
This sequence comes from Mesoplodon densirostris, assembly GCF_025265405.1. Classification (NCBI taxonomy): domain Eukaryota; kingdom Metazoa; phylum Chordata; class Mammalia; order Artiodactyla; family Ziphiidae; genus Mesoplodon; species Mesoplodon densirostris. Next base: position 19,089,657 of record NC_082671.1, read on the forward strand.
TATAATTTTTTAAATAATTTAAAGATAAATAGCAATTAACTCTCTAATAGCCACGGATATTTTATTTTATATTACAAGCATTTTACATAACTCTGAATTTTATATGAATATCTTTAAAAAGATGTGAATTAATACTGTAATTATAGTATGTGTTTGTGGCTTAATTGCATGAACATATTTTAAAGTAATAGATAATATTAATAGATAATATAAATATTTCAAAACAAAGAGTGATCTTGAGGAGTCCATTTCAATAATGAAACTACACATTTAAAAACCACATATTTCAATACATATTGAAATAGTTTATTTTTAAAAAATGATAGCCTCCTCCCTGTCCCCCATTTTTTTGGCTTGCAAATTCTACCAGATGTCTATACATCAGATTTTAATTTGCAATAATTAGGAAAATGCATGTGAGTTGAAGATACAGAAGATGATGAGATTGGGGTAGGGAAGGGGTCAACTTAAAATTCACACTTCCACAGTTAGTTTATGGTCTGTAAATATTAATTAAGGAATTAAGGTTAAAAGAGAATAAAGTTAAGAGAAAAAAGTAAGAAATGCTCAGAGATCATCCTGAAACATTATGTTTTAGGAGTTTAGAAGGCATGATAATATATAGTATGCTAGCAGTCTCTTAGAAAACCATCTGTGTGGTAAAACAGTGGTTCCCAACCTCTGGCATGTCTGTTTCCCCCCTCCCTGCCCCGGGTCCTTTAAGGTTTTTTTGTTTTGTTTTGTTTTTTGTTTTTAATGGATGAAGCACTTGGCTCTCCAGCTCCAGCTTAGAAGCAGATCCCATCACATTTTAACTCATACACAATATACATATTAATTCTTATGCAATTTTATTTTATGAAATCCCAAATCCAATTCGCTAAGAACATTTGAGTTTCAGCCAAAGTTGAGACCCATGTGACTCATGGAGAAGATAACAGTTGACACAATGGGCCATTTTGTTCGGCAAATTAATTCTTTTAGCAACCTCCAAATGTTGGGAACTACTGCTACTGGAAATATTGCTAGCGCATTTTAATAAATGACTTTGTGCATTATCAGAATGAATAAAATGACTAGGAGTAAGAGATGGAGTATCAGGTAAAGTCTGATGAAGGAAGTTACTCTTATTAAACGCAGATTAAAATAGAAATAATACCTTCTGGTTGCTTCAAAAGAAGGTTCAGATTCATTTACACTGCAAGTGTGGCAAACAATGTTCATTAATTATGAAATATAAATATAGAATGAATGAGTGTACATATCAGGTAAAAGATAAACATTGAACATATAAAATAGCTACATTTCCCAAATAGTTTTTGATATGAGTCTTAAAGACAAACCAGATAAATGACTGTCTTCTTTTACATCTTCATCAGTGAGGAAATAATTACGTAGTAAGCTTCCAAAAGAAGGACAGCACTGTTCTCCTTCATATATAATTTGGGTTCATACAATGGACATGTTCTAGCCCCATCTCTGCTCCAACTACCTGTGTAGATTTAGGTAAACTTTGCAGAACAGTTTCCTAGTTTATACAAGAATTTGATGTTTCCAAGTGCTCCTTACCTTTAATATTTGAATTTAATCTATCTAAATTCCTAATCAGTTACCCTAAGGCATAACAAGAAATACTTTTTGCTCTCTAAACTTGAAGGGTTTAGACACAGCCTGGCCCTTAAGGAACTGGTAAGAAAGACGGACACGCACAATGCATGGTCACACTGCAACATTTGGGTATAATTAATTACTGATTGATATTATATATGTAAAACAAGGTGTTTGGCTAATTAAATTTAGTTATATCTATTTCATTGGGGAAAAAAACACCCAAGGACCTATTTTTTTTATTATTCTAAATTTTAATATTTTAGTTGAACTCCATCATTCTGAATTCAAAAACCACACACATAATTAAAGTCTACAAGAACTCCAAGAATAGATCCTATTTCACTTTGGAAAGCATCATATGCTTTTGTGGAGAAAATGTACCTAAGTACATTACTTGGTGATGTTTGGCTTAGTGTTTCTAATGATAAGATTTTCACAACTGCACATTTCTGATGACATCATGGGGTGGTTAATAGAGGTATGGAAAAACAATCTCAGACTAAAACTTCCCTCTCAATAATGATTATTCTCTGATTTAAGTTGCTCATAAAAATAATGAAATGCACAATTTCCCAAGTGATATTTTCCACACAATATGCTTTAGATGGCAAAAATTTTGGATTTTATTTTATTATTTTTAGTGGTAAAAAAACCAATAAATGAACTCAATGGTTTTATTTAATCTGAGGAAGAGAAAAAACAGATGAGGAAGAGCAGGTGTATGACAGAAATTAATGAATTGATTTACCTATCGGCCATCCGGGTGGAAATGCCCATCAGACACTTGAAAATGTCAGCCCGAACTGGAGATATGAATTTGGAAGTCACCAATTTTTTTCAATTACTATTAATTAACTCCAACTATATGTATTTAATATCAATTGAAAAATATTTATTGATCACCCCCTAGTGCCAAAATACTAGAGATACAGTAAACAAAGAAAAGTCATTCCTTCTTTCATGTTGCTTTCTGTTTGGTGGGAGCGTGACAAGGGAATAAACACCATGACAGGTGAAGCAAAAGGTGATATTAGAGCACAGATGAAGGACAGCCAATCCACCTTTGGCAAACCAGGGTAAATAGAGGAGTTGATGCCAGAGGGATAAGAGGGGGCTAGATGGAGAAAAGGTGAAGAATATTTCAGACCAAATAAAATACATATTGGATGACCTTAAAGTATCCTGGTCATACAAGGAGCTGATATAAATTTACCATTTCTGAAATGTGGGTGTCAATGGTGAGAGAAGAAAAGTATGAATTTTGAAAACAAGTGGTGAACAGCCATAGCAAAGGAGCTCATAAACCGTTTTACAGAGTTTGAACTTTTCCACAGAGCCACAGAAAACACTAAAAGAATTTAAACAAGAAAGAGATAACACGTTCAGTTTATAAATATCACTCCAGTTGCAGAAAGTAACAAATAAATTGGAGGAAGATGGGAGGTAATACAGAGAGCCTTGAAGGCTGTGAGATACTGGAGATGAGAAGGCAGTGCCCTGACTTTGGGTGATGGTGAATGAATGAAGAGAAGTGGACACGTTCAAAGATACCTAGGATTATGTGATTGACAAGATGGGAAGGGATGGAAGGGAGGAAGGAGTGACAGACAGGGGACACAGATGAGGAAATGCATATGGTGGGGGAAGATATAAAATTCAGAATCAGACACATTCTGTTTGAGATACCTAAGGGAGGTCAGAATGACCATGGCCAGAAAGCAGAATTTGAAGCTCAGGAGAGAGATCTGGTAAACAAATGAAGCCTTTGGGATGATTTTCCTTCATAATATATGCCTTAGATCCCAAGGACTTTGGATTCCTTCCTTTACTAGTGAAAAGCCAATAAATGACTTCAACAATGCTAGCTTACCACAACGAAGTGAACAAAGCAGCAGGAGTAGATAGAGGAAACTAAAATCATGGGAAGCTATGTGATGGCCCAGCAAATATATAGAGAGGCAGAAAAGAAGGGGACAAAGACGGAACCTTGAAAAACATCACTATTTAACAAATGGCCAAGGAAGAGACATCTGCAGAAGGGATTGAGAGGAGCAGGCAAAAGTTCTAAGAGGAAAACTTGACTATGAGTTTCACTGGAAACTAAGCAAGGAAACCTTCTGAAGAAGAAAGGTATGGGCAACAACGTCAAGTGGACAGGAGGTCAAAGGGGGAAGGGGAGGGTGGGACAAATTGGGAGATTAGGAATGACACACATACACTACCATGCATAAACTAGATAGCTAGCGGGAACCTGCTGTATAGCACAGGGAGCTCAGCTTGGTGCTCTGTGATGACATAGATGGGTGGGATGGGGGGGCTGGGAGGGAGGTCCAAGAGGGAGGGGATATAGGTGTACATATAGCTGATTCACTTTGTTGTACAGCAGAAACTAACACAACATTGTAAAGCAATTATACTCCAATAAAAAATAAATAAATTTTTTTAAAGTGCACAGTGAATTTAATAACTAGGATGGCACTGATGGACTGGATAAGAATAGTTTCAGTGGAGTGGCAGAGGTAGACATGAGACTGTAGTAGACTGAGGTGAGAGGAGAATAAAAGGAACTGGAGGGAAAGAGGAAAGACCTTTATTAATTTATTTAAAATATTTATTTATTTTGGCTGCACCAGGTCTTAGTTGGGGCATGCAGATTCTTAGTTGCGGCATGCGTGCAGGATCTAGTTCCCCAACCAGGGATCAAACCTGGGTCCACTGCATTGGGAGCATGAAGTCTTACCCACTGGACCACCAGGGAAGTCCCAGGAAAGGCCTTTTTATCTACAAAAAGAAGGTGAGAGAGTGGTAGTTGAAAGGGGCTGTGGGCTGAGATTAGGAAGATAATAGGGATGGAGATGGAAAGAGAGAGAGATAGAGAAAGAGAGAGAGAGAGAGAGAGAGGACAGTCCTGTGTGTCTACAAAAAGAAATGGAAAGAGCCCAGGTCTGGGTTAGATGTGAAGTAGATGAAAAGCAAAAGACAACATGCTTGGCTTGAGGGTGTCTCAGTCTAGGAAGGAGACCAGCCCACATTATTTATTTGAACAAAGTGCAGAAGGACCAGAAGAGAAGGTACATTTCAGTCCACCTGGGAAAATTAGAGAAGATTTTGTCAAAGATACAACATCAGAGTTGACACCAGAAAAAAGAGTGAGGCCACCAACCTGGGAGAGGGCATTACAGAGGAGGTATGTGTATTTGAAAGCTACCTGCAGTCCAGTGTTACTGGAACACAATGGAAAGGGTGGGTGGAATGGCAGGATAAGAATTTAGGAAGTTAGATAGGGACCACATCGGGAAAGGCCCTTTTATGCAAAGGTGTCTAGAATATTTCTTCTACGCTTTGGCCAGTCAAGAAAATAATTATAAGCAAGAAGAAAGTAATTAGATTTTCATGTCAAAAGGTAAATCTCACAACAGTGTAAAGAAAGGTGAGGGAGTGATCACAAATGTGATTAAGTACCTGAACCAGGAAAATTAAAATAGATACAAAAATGCAAGAACAGACATAAGAAAAATGATTGGTTGGATTTTGCAGGCGACAGAGAAAGAAGAATCTAGGTTGAATCCTTGAGCTCTGACTTGGGCTCCTACTAATTGATTTCAGGGGGTGAGAACACAACCCTTCCAGGATACAGGTGGAGAAGCAGGTTTTGGAAACATGAGCTCAGTTTGGATGTGTTCAATTTGCAGCTTGTATAAGACTTTTTGGAAGAGCTATTAGGTTTTCAGAAGAAGGTTCTTGGCCAGAAATGTACACTGGTGCGTCATTAGTACTTAGAGAGAAAACTGAAGTCAAAGATATAAATAAAGGAAGGGGATCCTACATTAGACTGTATATTCTTCTATTCTTCCTCACCTTCCATCTCCACTTGTATTGCAGCTCCTTACTGTTTAACTAATTAATTTTGGCTTATTCTTTTTTTTTTTTTTTTTTTTTTTTTTGGCGGTACGCAGGCCTCTCGCTGTTGTGGCCTCTCCTGTTGTGGAGCACAGGCTCCGGACACGCAGGCTCAGCAGCCATGACTCACGGGCCCAGCCGCTCCACGGCATGTGGGATCTTCCCGGACCGGGGCACGAACCCGTGTCCCCTGCATCGGCAGGCGTACTCTCAACCACTGCACCACCAGGGAAGCCCAATTTTGGCTTATTCTTAAAATGTAAGTTCAAGGATCATTCATGTATGCCTCCCCCCTAAATAAACCTTGCTGATCCCACAAACTCAACTCAGGTCACCTATGATTTGTTTTTATAAAACCCTGTACTTTTTCTTCCTGATATTTAAAAAATTTAACCAAATAATTTTGAAACTACTTTCTTACTTTCTCATGGCCTTTCCTGCTGAACACTACACTGCATGAGAATAGGGGGCTGGTTTCCCTTGTTCAATTATCTACCCCCAACAATGAATACAATGATATGCATGTTACAGGTGTCCAATACACATATTAAACAAATGAATAAGTAAAAGTATCATGGAAACCAAGAAAGGAGTTGGTTTCAAGGAGTCATCCGTAGTGAACAGTTTCAAAAGCTATGGAGAAGTTAAGCACGATTGAGAACAAATTATGACAATTGAGCATTTAGGCAGTCATGACGAGAACAAGGAGGTTAAATGTGGGTAGATTCTTCTTTTCAAAGGAGAAACACTCCCGTTGTTTATGAGATAGGAAAGACCTTTTTTTTAAAAAATAGAGGATCATGGGAATTCCCTGGTGGTCCAGTAGTTAAGACTTCACCTTCCAATGCAGTGGGTGAGAGTTCGATCCCTGGTCGGGGAGCTAAGATTCTACATGCCTTGTGGCCAAAACACCAAAACATAAAACAGAAGCAATACTGTAACAAATTCAATAAAGACTTTAAAAATGGTCCACATCAAAAAAATCTTTAAAAATAAAATTAAATTAAATTAAATTAAATGGAGGATCATGGAATGAGGAGGGCAAGAAATTAAAGACTTCTATCAGAAAGAAGGGTTAATTCATGTAGTAATGTCATGCAAAAGGCAAAACAGCATATGGAAGATCTTCACTTCTGAAGTCCTCCTCTTGCAGGATTTAGATATATTTTCCTTTAAGAGTGAAAGTTAAATCATATATACTAGTTTCAGAGGAAGAAAGAAAAGGTAGATATAGATCCATTTGTAGCTAGTCATTTCCCATGAACAAATTTAAAAATTATTCTCTTTCATTTTCCATGAGTAATGTAGCCCTTAACTTCTAGAGGCCACCTCTCCAAACTTTTCACTTAACAATATGTTTAATCAAATTCAATTGAGGAGGGCTATTTTCTTCTCTTCCCAAATAACTAAATAAATAAATAAATAAATAGAGTTAGCTCCGAATTCCAACATCAGATCTTATTTGATTACATGAAAATCACCGGTTCCATGTCTGTAGACCCACCGTCCACCATTTGATGTGGCAGTGAACAGTGATGAAGGCAAGCGAGAAAGCAAGGAGGTCAAATGGAAAATCCCCTTCTGGAAAATGGCATCCAATTTCACTTCCACATGCAGGATTTTGTGTGTATTTTCCTTCAAGAGTAAAAGTTAAACTTGGTATTCTAGCAACTTCCAAGTCCATGGTTGGTACCTTACGGAATGGGAAAGAGTGACTTTTGCAAGCTTAAATCAGGAACAATATTTGGAAGAAGGGGAGCTAGACGTGGGCGCAAATATGCTATATCATGTCTGATCCGGGAAAGCTGACTCATGTTATCACCATTTCATGCCAGGCAACATCACATGAAAAGGAGTAACTCCTTAATTCACCAGTCCTAGAGTAACTCAGCCACTGTTATAAAGCCAATTAGCAAATTGGCACCAAGACATTATCAAATAGAACATCATGACAGATGGGGTCTGACAGAATGGCTGATGGCATGGGCAAGGTGGAAGAAAAAGAAAGGGAAACCAAAGATAAATGATGGCTATGTCTCACATGATTACCACAATTATTACACATTCTGGACTCCCTCATTGGAACCATCCATCAGGTAAAGAGTTTTATTTAGTCCTAGTTCCTAAGATGTCAGTAGGAATTATTATTTATCATGACAACTAGGAAAGGACAACTTCAGTCAGGCAGGACATTTGCTTTTCAACAAATACAGAGCACACCCAGATGCAGGGGCAAGAACCCTGGCATTCTGACAAGTTTGGAGACTTTTTCAGTGCCTCCTTCATCTCTCTCTCCTTTCACTTCTGGGGCTACTGCATGTCAGACTAGGTCAAACGTAGCAATTGCCAAGGAGGCATCTATGTATAAGTGTCTTTGTGTACCAAGTTCTACCCATGTAGGTCTATCCTGGATGAGCAACAGTGCCTTCTCTCCCACCCAAAGTAAATATTTCTTGCTGCAACAGGACAGAGTACTTTATAGGACTTTGGTCCTGCCATCTATGAGGACATATTTAAAAATAAAATTCACGCAACCAGAGATACGTGCAATGATGAAATAATGACAGCAAGGCACTTGGTGCTTTACCATAACATTCAGTTTATTGCTTTGCTTTATTTTGTTTTGAGCTTTAAAAATTCGGCAAACAATTCAGTCTGCTGCGGTAAAGTACTTCTTCGCATTTACACACCATCAACTTATCAATATTGATAATTTCTAAATTAGCTTTATTCTAATAATGTTTATATGCCTTTCCTTATTGGACTAGGCACAATTTTTTTCCCCAGGATGAAAAGTCATTGCAAATAACTCTTTTAAAAGGGTCAGTATTCGCTGAACATTCCTGATTTGAAAATACTTTTTATCAGATATTAAGGATACCATGGAAAAAAATTAAGTAGTTCTTGTAAATAAAGAAAAATAAAACTTGTGTTAACTTATCTAATCTCTTAGGGGGTTAGTTTTTAATTTGTGTGTGTGTCAGACAAACCCAAATATTTTTTGAAGAAAATTTCAGTCCTTTCTGCCATGAAGAGATGGGATTATTGTCTATTAAGGCAAGTATTCATAAAGAGATGCTTTTTAAATGATAGTTATTCTATAAATACTTAGAATTTTCTTAAATTCTTTCTCACATCTTCATTCTATTGGCTCTGACTTTAAGATATAACCTTTTCTTAGCTTTTTTAAAATTAGGATCCATGGAAGATATTTCTTTCTTATTTCTTTAAAAAAAAAACCTTAAACTTTATTAAGTATATGTGTGTTTTTTATCTCTTGTTTCCCTCTTTGACTAGCTTTCATGAAGCTCAGAGTGGAATTTGGGACCCATGTGTTATAAACATGCAAGACTCCAATGCATGCATTTCTACCTATTAATTGCTCAGATTATTATTTAAACCTTATTTTCCTTCTTGATATCTTTATTTTTCAAGCTTTATTATAGTATGTTATATAAAATAATTCACAACTTTTATGAAATGAGATAGGATGTAAATGGTATAAATTTGCTTAAGATATATATATACATATATATATATATGTATATATGTATATATATATATATATATATATATAGGTATCTTGCTTAGAAACTCAATAAATAAGTAGACTGTGTAAAATACTTTCCTAATTCCCATATCATTTATTTATCCACTAACAAAATGGTAATGATTATTAGTGATAATATTGGGAGTCAATTTGGCCCAAGTGGAGCTAATCTTAAGTAATATTAGAGAAGACTAGATTATAAGAACATTCTAGAGATATGAAAATAAAATCTCATGCTTTTTCTGTCACAGTTTCTCATTCTTTCTCTCTGTTTTTTTTTTTTTTTTTTTTTTTTCCGTAAGCGGGCCTCTCACTGCTGTGGCCTCTCCCGTTGCGGAGCACAGGCTCCGGACGCGCAGGCTCAGCGGCCATGGCTCACGGGCCCAGCCGCTCCGCGGCATATGGGATCCTCCCAGACCGGGGCACGAACCCGTATCCCCTGCATCGGCAGGCGGACTCTCAACCACTGCGCCACCAGGGAGGCCCTCTCTCTGTTTTAATGCTAGTGAAACAAGGTAAAAACAAAACCCAAATAACTTCATTATGGCCGTATATGTCATACAATATAAGTTAATCCAGTAAAACCTGCTTCTCAAAACCTGCATCCATCCAAGATGGCAGGTGATGGTGGCAGGGTACACACCACCTAGCATCTGACCTTAGGGATCAACAGGGACCCGTCATGAAGCAAACTGCAGGGAACAGCTATTACGGAGCTCTCTACTGGGTAAGCACTAAACAGTTTCATGTCTACCACTCCAACAGGAATAAACTGTACCCTCAACATTTCTCAGCCTCCTTCTTTCACCAAGGATACCAAAAATAGGATTTATAGTTCTGCTGTTTCCAGCTCAAATTTCACATCCAAGCATCTCCATCTCTTAATTGGAGTTTAAAATAGAGTCTATTCTAAAAATGCCTGTAAATAGTTTTTACTCATTCTTAAGAGATGCCTGTGTACATAAACAGTAGATTAAGCCACAATGGAACTTACAATGATAAGAACTAAATGATATTAAAGGACATGTGTAGGTCTAGGACAAGTTTTCCTCAGCACAACTGACATTTGGAGCCAGATAATTCTTTGTTGTGCGGAGGCGGTCCTGTGCGTTGTAGGATGTCTAGTAGCATTTCTGGCCTCCACTAACTAGATCAGTGGCAGCCCAATTCCCCTAGAATGACAACCAAAAATGTCTCCAGACATTGCCCAGTGTCCACTAGGGACAAAATCACACCTGGTTGGGAACCACTGGTCTACAGTCGAATATCTTAGATAAACTGTAAACAATTTCTCCATAAACTGCTAATGGGGAAGTGGGGTCTGCCAGGTAGATCAAACTAAAGAAATATGATTCATTCTTTATTACACAATTATATAATATTATGGTTCTGAGTCACTTTATTACTACAATGTGCTCTGAAGAACCCAAAACAACCATTCAAATATATAGAAGAAGCACCATGTCTTTGGGGTTGCACAACACGCTAGTCTGACCCAGTCATGTCCCTAACTAGACACTTCTAGTGTCTAGTTTAAGTTGGATGTGAAGAGAAAAGGCTGATTTCTCAGCCCCTTATGAAGAGTTTGGAAAAGATTATTCGATATTTCTTCTCTGAACATTGGACCACTAAAGCTCTGTGTGCACATATGCTTTATAAATAATGCAAGTTTTCCATAACTTCTTTGATTATGGGATGAATTTTTATGTTGTATTTCTTTGAGTGTTACCATATAACTTTAAAAATCTATCTTTACGATCCCAATCTTACTTAAAAGCAACATACAAGTTTCTCTCTGATAAACCTCTGTAATAAATTGTTTTATAATTTTTAATTTAAAACATTTAAAGTTTCCACTAATTTGATTTTTTAAAGCTATGCTTATTTCTGAGGGGTCCTCAGACTCCTAACACGGAAATCTATTGCTCTAATTTCTTCCCTTGAGAGATCATCAGATGTATGACAGAGCAACAGAAACCAATTAAAAATACACATACTTGCTCCAGTGAACTTTTCCTTCCACTGTCTGCATCTCACCAAGGATGGCAAGGAGAAGAGAGGACTTCCCACATCCCACCTGGCCCACAATCATGGTTAACTGACCTACAGAAAAGAAACAAAGGATAATAACAGGATGAGATGGAATTCACTTAGTGAAATAAAATCAAAACACATTTAGAAAAGGCTGATGTTTCACAGTCAATGGGCCAGTTTTGGTCTCCAGCAATAAAGTATTCTAAACAGCTCCCTTCCTTGATACTAAGTTTTTTGGAAAATAGAAGCAAAATAAAAATCTATAGGTCTTGATGTATTATTTTTAAAACTATCAGAATAACTGTCACTAGTAAAGAAAGCAGTGAAATACTTGCCTAAATCATCTAGATTAGTGTTACCTTTATTATTCAATTCATTCAGCAGAAAAAGGCAATTTTGACTAAAATAGGTAATTGGGCTTAAAATGATTTGGGGGCTGTTCTTAAAATACTTTGATGTGCATGTATAATAGAAAAATCCCAACTACTGACCATGAGGTCAAGTCAAAAAAATAATTCTATTCAATTATCTAGACATTTTAAATAAAAATATTGGGTATTTATGTCTTAAATATCTTGAAAACTTCATCAGGTTTCCTCAGAGATAGAAAACTATTTTCTCATACATCCTTTCTTTAAATTCTTTCTTCAAAAAAATGAGAAATGAACTACTCCATTATTTAAATGCCACAAATCAGCAAATAAACGGAAAGCAATTCATTTGGATGGTAAATAACTTGTCCAAAGGTCCACACTCTGTAGTGTAAGGCAGGTCTTATAACTCCCAGTCATCCTCACAGTGATACAGAGGTTCATGAGCTTCATGGTGCAAATAAATATTAGTAATGTTTGTCTTGAAAAAGTCTTTCTCTCCTTTTGTTAGGCTCGGTTATGTTGGAAAACCATGGTCATGATTGTTAACAATTACAAACCCGAGTAACAAATGATTCTTACCTGTTGGAATTCGAATATTTATATTAGATAAGGTAGCTAAACCACTGCCCCATGAAAAGTACCCATTTGTGACCTAGAAAATAAGAATACAGAAATTAAATTATAAAATTATGTAAATATGTGGTGTTAGAGAATTATTCCAATTAAAATAGATTTCTTTATAAAGCACTGTAAGACTTTCAACACAGTAGAACACACAGTGCTGAAACTCTAATTTAGAGTTATAACTGCTTAGAGGTATAAATGAAACAGAAAGAATGGAAGTGAGAGGAGGGTCTTTGAATTAATGATATTATGAAGAATGCTAAAAATTGCAACAATTTTCCCTGAAAATTTGGGATCGTTTATATGTGAACATTCTTAAAAATCAACCACCCAAATATTTTCCAATGTAACTGCTACACTGATGATTTTCTCACTGCTGCAATTCCCAGAATCCTGTGATGCAAAGTAAAGAACAGAAATAACTACAAATTATTCCAACAAAATGACTCCACTAGCTAAGAAGGAAGGTTTTGTAATGAATAAGTTTCCTGAACTATGTGGATTTATCACTCTTCATTGATCTTAAAAGAAAAAGTAAAGGGGAGGAAGGAACAGCACAAAAATGAGGCAACATTTCTTGGTGGTATAAACCTCAACAACCAGCAAACAAACAAAAAGAACTTAGAGTCATCCAAAGCAATCTATGGTTTTAATATGTGTCAAGAAAACTTGATAGTTTTAACAGTTACAAAAATGGGAAACGAAAGAGGTATAACAGAACCCAAGGGTTGGAAGGGTGAACAGAGACAGATGAGGGGAGAGAAAGTGTCTGAAAAATTAGAGGAAACTAAAGTAAGGCTACACTTTGCTCATAAATTAATATTTTGTTTCCAAACCCCAAGTGATGAAATTTCTAAGCACATTTTTGTTCAGGAATTTTGCAGAAAAGATTAGTAATATCTAAATTATAACTAAAAATATCCTTTAAAAGCTCTTAAAATGAACAACTAAAGAGCGCAAAAGTTACCTGAAAAGGCTAGATTATGTTTTTCCACGTAAGTTTTCTCTAGCGTGGAAAATGTATGGCATTTAATAATATCCATCACATAGATATGCATGAAATTAGTCCTGGAAGGAGGGTGGCCTGGAAGGGCTCAATAACTAATCACTTTACAAATACCTGCTGAGCACCCAATCTATGTGAAGTCCTGCGTTAGGACTGATGTGGGCTACAAAGAAGGTATAATGCATCCTCCCTGCTTCCCTGCTCAGTTGAGCTTACAGTCAATCGGATAGTAAACCAAGGCAAGAGAGTATGGGCTAAGTAACAAATAGAGGGGCAGACAGACGAAAGTGCAACAGCAGTTCATAAGGAAAATCATCTACATCTGAGATGAGTCAAAAAAAAGAAAATAGTTTGAAAAAGGAGGGCCTTTTAGCTAGTTTTGGAAAATATGCTGAATTTCAGCAAAGATATTTCTGAGTAAAGAGTTACAGTGAGAACAGGTTCAGGATCAGAAAACCATGAAACATGTTATGAGAAATAATGAATAAAGCTGGCTGGGGCAGAGGTTTAAGATACAGTGACTAAGTGACAAAGGATGCTCAAAGAAAAGCTACAGTCTTCAAGGCTGAGAATCCCTCTTTCTCAGAGAAAGTGGAGAGCAGGCTAAACGAGGTGCAGATACAGATGGGCTGGGGAGAGGGTCAGCATGGAACTAAGAGGCCCTCCATAACAACCTTTACGTTTTCAATGAATTGAAAGGGAAGGTTACCTGTAGAAACAGGAGGTGGCCAAAGGAGAGAGAGAACGAGGTGGGAGGAGATTGGTGACAGATGAAGAGCTACTGTAGGTGATGGAAAATCATGCTGAAGGGAGGCATGGGAAAGGATTGCCAAGACCATGGAGAGTCAGCCAAGGGTGGAGGTAATGAAGCTCTGCCCATGTCAACTTGTATCATTAGGTCATTTTCTCCACAGAACTTAGCACCCTGGGTACAGGAGCGCAGAAGGCATGGGGTTGAATGGCTACAGAAGGATGTGAGAGGGCTGGGAGAAAGAAGGGGCTCAAGTTACTGCAGGTTGCAATGAGGTTAAAAGCCAATGGTGGTGTGATGAATTGGGAATTGGGATTGACATATATACACTAATATGTATAAAATGGATAACTAATGAGAGCCTGCTGTATAAAAAAATAAAAAATAATGCAGGGAAAATAAAAAAGCCAATGCCACTGAAGATGAAGCCCTGAGGGAGCTGGAGGGTAGGGCTGTGATGTCGGTGACTGGCTGGTATAACAGAGGTTAAGATCTCAGAGGGGCCGTGTGTCTAAGTGGTGGCCAAGTGTGAATGCAGGTGAGTTTGTGGGAATGGAGGGGTGGTCGATTAAGGGGCTTGCGGGCTGGGATACTAGATGGGCTGTGAACCTGGAAGTTTAAATCACATCCAGGTAAGAGCCAGGTGTGGCTCTTACTAAGGTAGAAAGCTGGACTCGGAAACAGGCACCTAAATCTTCAGTGAAGGTGGGTGAGTGATTATGAGGTCCTCTGATCACAGACGTGAGAAAGGTACAACATGCTATAGCTTCACAAGAGTGTGAGAGAGGACAGATGTGGTTGGAAAGCAGCAGGGAAGAACCAGAAGAATACAGTGTCACCTCCTGATTTGGTCCTACACAGAAGTAAAAGAGGGAACAGAGTTCATTTGAGAGGGATGGAGGAGAGTCAAAGTGAATTCCTCCTGCTGTGATTTGCCCTTCCATTCCCTCCTCCCTTTTACAAAATCGTCTCACTTCTCCACCATAAGGGTTAAAATCCTGGCTTCCCAAACTAGCTGTTTGACCTTGGAAAATCAGCTAATATATAAATCTCCACAAAGGTACATAAAAGGATAGGTACAAAGATGGTTATCACAGCATGGTTTGTGATGGAGGAAGGATGGAGGCCAACCCAGCAGCCATCACTAGGGGACAAGTAAAAGGCAGGGATGCATACTACAGAATGCAGTCGTGCAGCTAGAAGGAGCAAACAATTTCAGGAAATTGAAAATATAAGTACTCATGACAATACTACATATTTCACAGGGATATGAGTGTATTTAAGTGCATATATTGAGCATATTATTGCTGGCACCGTAATGTTGGGAGGATGAGGGGATATAGGCATTAGGATCAGGGATAAAGGGAAAGGATGAATTAAAATGTAAAGGCAGGAAAGAGACAATGCAAAAAGCCACCTACTGTATGATTCCACTCATATGAAATATCCAGCATAGGTAAATCCGTAGAGACAGAAAGAAGATTGGTGTTGGCAGGGACAAGAGAAAGGGGGAAATGGGGAGTGACAGCTTAATGGGTATGGGGTTTCCTTTTGGGGTGATAAAAAATATTTTGTGACTAGTAGATGGGATAGTTGTACAACTTTGGGAATCTAAATGCCACTGAAATGTTGACTTGAAAATGGTTAATTTTATGCTATGTGAATTTCACCTCAGCTGAAATAATTTTTTGAAAATCTAAAGGCAGGACCTTCCACACACCATTGTCCATTCTCTCCTGCCAAAAATAAATAAAAATACTGGGTAAAATATAGTTTTTAAAAATCCTCATTAAAGCAAGGAGTAAGGAAATGTCTAGTGAAAGTATAAGGAAAAGTACAAAAAGGTATATACACTCCGGAGCACCTAAGCTTCTTTCCTTCCAAAAGGGCCAAGAATAGCTAAGGTATTTTAGAAGAAAAAAAAATAAGGTGTAAGAACTTGTCCTAAAAAATGTCAGTGTTTATTAGAAAGCTATAATAATCACAACAGTGGAATACTGGACAGACAAATCAGAGAAAAATAAAGAAAGAAATCTGTGTGACAAGACGGCACTAAAAGTCAGTGGGTACGGTGACTGACACACAGTGTCTGGACAACCCGACATCATATAAAAAATTAAATCCGACCTTACCGACTTACTACTAAATGCAGTAAAATGACTATCACTAAATTTACTACTGCTAAACTTACAGCTAAAATTAGTTATTACTGATTTCCCTACTAAATCACAACCTTACTTCATACCAAACACAAAAATAGATTTTAGGTCAATTAAAGTACTAAAAGCAAAAGGTGTAGCTCCAGGGATTTTAAGAACTAATATAGAATATCTTTATGCCTTTTGGTAGAAGAAGATTTCTTTCTTTTTTTTTTCTTTAAATTTTTGGCCATTCCACGTGGCAAGTGGGGTCTTAGCTCCCCAACCAGGGATCAAACACATGCCCCCAACATTGGAAGTGAGGTCTTAACCAATGGACCACCAGGAAAGTCCCCAAAAACGTTTTCATAAAGGAGGCAAAAAGCAAAGCATTAGCCATAAAGGAAAAGTTCTATAAACTAGATTACATTAAAATTAAGAATTTCTGATACCATAAAGAGAGTGAAAAGCCAAGCTATGGAGTGGGAAAAGAATTCTGTTATATATATAACTGCCAAAGTAGTACCCAGAATTTTTTGAAACAGGGGCAACAAATAACCTGGCAATTCACAAGAGGAGCTCCAAACCCAAATGGTCAATATATATAGGAAAATGTGCTCAGCCTCATTAGAAATCAGAAAATTACAAATAAAAACCACAGCAAGATACAACTGCACCTCCTCCCAACACACAACACATTTTGGCAAAATATTGGAAGCACTGGTGAAGAGGGAGACCAACTGGAATTCTCGATCACTGTTTTTCTTTTTTATAAATTTATGTATTTTATTTATTTTTAAATTTTTGGCTGCATTGGATCTTCGTTGCTGCACGTGGGCTTTCTCTACTTGCAGTGGGCGGGGGCTACTCTTCTTTGTGGTGCGTGGGCTTCTCACTGTGGTGGCTTCGCTTGTTGCGGAGCACAGGTTCTAGGTGAGTGGGCTTCAGTAGTTGTGGCACGTGGCCTCAGTAGTTGTGGCTTGCAGGCTTACCTGCTCCATGGCATGTGGGATCTTCCAGGACCAGGGATTGAACCCCGTGTCCCCTGCATTGGCAGGCGGATTCTCAACCACTGCGCCACTAGGGAAGTCCCTCAATCACTGTTAATGGAAGTGTAAAATGGCACAACCACTTTAGAGAAAAGTTGGCCATTGTGAAGAAAAGTTGAGGATGTACAGCCCTATGACTCAGCAATTGTTCACAACAGCCTCAAAAAAAAATAACCAAAAGTCCATCAAAAGTATAACAGATCAATAAATTCTGGTATATTCATACAATGAAATGACTCACAGTGATGAGAATGAATGAATTACAGCTTCACATAGCAACATGGATGAATTATATACACATAATGTTGAGCAGAAGCAACACACATACACGTACATGCACATATTCAAACTTAAAAAAACTAAAGCACATTTTTAGGGAGGCATACATAGCAAGGATGATCAAGGAAATGATGAGCACAAAAGTCAGGGTGGCGATTATATCTCGGGGGAGAGATAGAGAGAGTGCAGCTAAAGTGTGTGCTGGGGGGACCTTCACAGGAAGTTGATGATGTTCTTCACTTGGTAGTGGTTGCACAGGTATTTACTTTTTCATTTAACAGGGCATACGTGTTGTATGTACTTTTCTGTAGATATGTTGTATTTCACAATAAAAAAGGTTTCAAAAATACAAATGAGTAATAACCAATTTGGGAATTTCCACCATGAACAAATGGTGAATTTGAGCTTGAAGGGGTACTTGAAACTGCAGTGGCCATTCAGTGGAATAGCAGACTCCAGTTGATGAGCAGGGGTATGTTGTTTTTTTGTGGGTGTTTGGGTGCATGTTTTGGTGCATTTTCACTAGACATTTTCTGGGGAAAAAAATCATGATAACCTCCCTTTTTTCCATGAAAAATGAAAATAAGTTGAACACGGCACATGGAAAAGATGTATTTTTAGGTTCCCACTACACTGAATAGAAAATGTCAATTAAAAAACACTTCTTTTAGTCACTAATATATTGTTATTTTCTGGGCATATTTGATAATTGGCAGCATAGAGGACCCTTTCTAGTCTCTCATTACTTACTTTTTCATAGCTTAGTTCACACCCTACTTGTACATTATAATTGTCTAGGGAACTACTAGAGATGTTTGCAAAAATGATGGCCAGATTTATATATATATATATATATATATATACACACACACACACACACACACACATATGCATATACATATATATATAAATATGTGATTCTAATGTACAGCCAAGATTAAGAATCACTACAGGACTTGCCTGGAGGCACAGTGGTTAAGAATCCACCTGCCATTGCAGGGGGCATGGGTTTGATTTCTGGTCTGGGAAGATCCCACATGCCACGGAACAACTAATAAGCACACGAGCCACAACTACTGAGCCTGTGCTCTAGAGCCCGAGAGCCACAATTACTGAGCACACACGCTGCAACTACTGAAGGCTGCATGCCTACAGCCTGTGCTCCGCCACAAGAAAAGCCACTGCAATGAGAAGTCTGTGCACCGCAACAAAGAGTAGCCCCCACTCACCGCTACTAGAGAAAGCCCGCGTGCAGCAACGAAGACCCAACACAGACATAAATAAATAAATAAATAAATAAATAAATAAATAAATAGAGTCACTACAGCTCTTTGAAATGCACAGGTGTTATACCTTATCTTCAAAACAACCATACTAAAATGGCATCCCCACCTCAAGAGGAGCAGACCATGGCTTAGAGAAGCAATTTGCCCAAATCACACATCAAATTAATGACAAAGGGAAGGCTAGCATTAGCTTATTCCATCCAGTAATGCATTTGCTCCAGTTGCTAAAAGCTTCTTGTGGGACAGGTATGGTGTCGGGCAATAAGGAGAGAGAGAGGAGAATTCAATGTGGTTCTTGGCCTTACTGTACCACTCACTGAGCATCCCTCACTCTGACTGGACAGGGCAGGGAGTGGCACAACACCAGCAGCCAATGCAGCTAGTCTTCTAAACAGCTAATTTCCAGGACTCCATTGGCTCTGATGTCCAGAGGCCCTTGACTGCTGCAGGCATCTGTTCTGGTTCCTGCATAACACTGACCCCTTCCTGGGGCTGATCCCAACTCTCAGTCCTCAGCCTGTGTTCCTGTGGTGGCTTGTTCTATGAAGCACTCATGCTTGGGAACAGTACAAACGGCTGAGTTTCAATAACAAAAACCAAACAACCCTTTTGCATGTAGCTATCCAGTTTTCCCAGCACCACTTACTGAAGAGCCTGCCTTTTCTCCATAGTATTCTGTTGCTTCCTTTGTCAAAGATAAGGTGACCAAATGTGCGTGGGTTTATCTCTGGGCTTTCTATCCTGTTCCATTGATCTATTATTTCTGTTTTTGTGCCAGTACCATACTGTCTTGATTACTGTCGCTTTGTAGTATAGTCTGAAGTCCGGGAGCCTGATTCCTCCAGCTTTGTTTTTCTTTCTCAAGATTGATTTGGCTATTCAGGGTCTTTTGTGTCTCCATACAAATTGTGAAATTTTTTGTTCTAGTTCTGCGAAAAATGCCATTGGTAGTTTGATAGGGATTGCACTGAATCTGTAGATTGCTTTGGGTAGTATAGTCATTTTCACAATGTTGATTCTTCCAATCCAAGAACATAGTATATCTCTCCATCTGTTTATATGATCTTTAATTTCTTTCATCAGTGTCGTATAGTTTTCTGCATACAGGTCTTTTGTCTCCTTAGGTAGGTTTATTCCTAGGAATTTAATTCTTTTTGTTGCAATGGTAAATGGGAGTGTTTCCTTAATTTCTCTTTCAGATCTTTCATCATTAGTGTAAAGGAAGTCAGGAGATTTCTGGGCATTTATTTTATATCCTGCTGCTCTACCAATTCGTTGATTAGCTCTAGTAGTTTTCTGGTAGCATCTTTAGGATTCTCTATGCATAGTATCATGTCATCTGCAAACAGTGACAGTTTTACTTTTTTTCCGATTTGGATTTTTTTTTTTTTTTTTTTTTGGCTAAAACTTCCAAAACTATGTTGAATAATAGTGGTGAGACTGGGCAACATAGTCTTTTTTCCTGATTTTAGTGGAAGTGGTTTCAGTTTTTCACCACTGAGAACAATGTTGGCTACGGGTTTGTCGTATATGGCCTTTATTATGTTGACATAGGTTCCCTCTATGCCTACTTTCTGGAGAGTTTTTATCATAAATGGGTGTTGAATTTTGTCAAAAGCTTTTTCTGCATCTATTGAGATTATCATATGGTTTTTATCCTTCAATTTGTTAAGGTGGTGTATCACATTGATTGATTTGCATATATTGAAGAATCCTTGCATTCCTGGAATAAACCCCACTTGATCATGGTGCATGATCCTTTGAATGTGCTGTTGGATTCTGTTTGCTAGTATTTTGCTGAGGAGTTTTGCATCTATGCTCATCAGTGATATTGCTATGTAGTTTTCTTTTTTTTGTGACATCTTTGCTTGGTTTTGGTATCAGGGTGATGGTGGCCTCGTAGAATGAGTTTGGGAGTGTTCCTCCCTCTGCTATGTTTTGGAAGAGTTTGAGAAGGACAGGTGTTAGCTCTTCTATAAATGTTTGATAGAATTCGCCTGTGAAGCCATCTGGTCCTGGGATTTTGTTTGTTGGAAGATTTTTAATCACAGTTTCAATTTCAGTGCTTGTGATTGGTCTGTTTATATTTTCCATTTCTTCTTGGTTCAGTCTCAGAAGGTTGAGCTTTTCTCAGAATTTGTCCATTTCTTCCAGGTTGTCCATTGTATTGGCATATAGTTGCTTGTAGTGATCTCTCAAGATCCTTTGTATTTCTGCAGTGTCAGTTGTTACTTCTTTTTCATTTCTAATTCTATTGATTTAGGTCTTCTCCCTTTTTTTCTTCATGAGTCTGGCTAATGGTTTATCAATTTTTTTTTATCTTCTCAAAGAACCAGCTTTTAGTTTTATTGACCTTTGCTATTGTTTCTTTCATTTCTTTTTCATTTATTTCTGCTCTGATCTTTATGATTTCTTTCCTTCTGCTAACTTTGGGGTCTTTTTGCTCTTCTTTCCCTAATTGCTTTAGGTGTAAGGTTAGGTTGCTTATTTGAGTTTTTCTTGTTCCTTAAGCTAGGATTGTATTGCTATAAACTTCCCTCTTAGAACTGCTTTTGCTGCATCCCTTAGGTGTTTTCATTGTCATTTGTTCCTAGGTATATTTTGTTGATATCCTCAGGAAGACCTAAATAGACATTTCTCCAAAGACATGCAAATGGCTAATAGGCACACAAAACAATGCTCAACATCACTAATTATTAGAGAAATACAAATCAAAGCTATGATGTATCACCACACACCAGTCAGAATGGCCATCATTAAAAAGTCTACAAATAACAAATGTTGGAGAGGGTGTGGAGAAAAGTGAACACTCCTACAGTATTGGTGGGAATGTAAATTGGTGCAGTCACTGTGGAAAACAGTAGGGAGGGTTCCTCTAAAAACTACAACTAGAGTTGCCATATGCTCCTGCAATCCCATTCCTCAGCATATATCCAGACAAAACTATAATTCGAAAAGATACCTTCACCCACTGTTCACTGTGGCATGATTCACAATAGCCAAGACATGGAAACAACCTAAATGTCCATCAACAGATGAATGGATAAAGAAGATATGGTACATATATACATATATACTCAGCCATAAAAAGAAGAATGAAATAATACCATTTGCAGGAACATGGATGGACCTAGAGATTATCATACTAAGTAAAGTAAGTCAGAAAGAGAAAGACAAATACCATATGATATCATTTATATGTAGAATCTAAAATATGACACAAGTGAAGTTATCTATGAGACAGAAACAGACTCACACACATAGAGAAGAGACTTGTAATTTCCAAGGGGGAGAGGGGTGGGGGAGGGATCGATTGGGAGTTTTGGATTAGCAGATGCAAACTATTATATATAGAATGGATAAACAAGGTCCTACTGTATAGAACAGGGAACTATATTCAATATCTGCTGATAAACCATAATGGAAAAGAATATGAAAAAGAATGTATATATATATGTATAACTGAGTCACTTTGTTATACAGCAAACATTAACACAGCACTTTAAATCAATTATACTTCAATAATATAACTTTTTTTAAAAAAAAAGTCTATTTGACAATGCAATCCAAAAATGGGCAGAAGACCTAAATAGAAATTTCTCCAAAGAAGATATACAGATGGCCAACAGACACATGAAAGGATGCTCAACATCACTAATCATTAGAGAAATGCAAATCAAAACTACAATGAAGTATCATCTCACACCATTCAGAACGGCCATCATCAAAAAATCTACAAACAATAAATGCTGGAGAGGGTGTGGAGAAAAGGGTACCTTCTTGCACTGTTGGTGGGAATGTAAATTGATACAGCCACCATGGAGAACAGTATGGAGGTTCCTTAAAAAATTAAAAATAGAACTACCATATGACCCAGCAATCCCACTACTGGGCATACACCCTGAGAAAACCATAATTCAAAAAGAGTCACGTACCACAATGTTCATTGTAGCAATATTTACAAGAGCCAGGACATGGAATCAACCTAAGTGTACATCAATAGATGAATAGATTAAGATGATGTGGCACATATGTACAATGGAATATTATTCAGCCATAAAAGGAAACGAAATTGAGTTATTTGTAGTGAGGTGGATCGATCTAGAGACTGTCATACAGAGTGAAGTCAGAAAGAGAAAAACAAAAGCCATATGCTGAGAAGGACGTGCGCTCACTCCCTCTTGGGAGAGCACCAGAATCACAACTAACTGCTAAACAATCATCGACAGGAAGACACTGGAACTCACCAAAAAGATACCCCACATCCAAAGACAAAGGAGAAGCCAGAGTGAGATGGTAGGAGGGGTGCAATCACAATAAAATCAAATCCCATAACTGCTGGGTGGGTGACTCACAAACTGGAGAACACTTATACCACAGATTTCACCCACTGGAGTGAAGGTTCTGAGCCCCATGTCAGGCTTCCCAACCTGGGGGTCTGGCAACGGAAGGAGGAATTCCCAGAGAATCAGGTTTTGAAGGCAAGCGGGATTTGATTGCAGGACTTTGACAGGACTGGGAGAAACAAAGACTCCACTTGGAGGGCACACACAAAGTAGTGTGTGCATCAGGACCCGGGGGAAGCAGCAGTGACCCCATAGGAGACTGAAGCAGACCTATCTGCTAGTGTTGGAGGGTCTCCTGCAGAGGCAGGGGGTGGCTGTGTCTCAGTGTGAAGACAATGACACTGGCAGCAGAAGTTCTGGGAGGTACTCCTTGGCGTGAGCCACCTCAAAGTCTGTCATTAGCCCCACCAAAAAGCCGGGTAGCCTCCAGTGTTGGGTTGCCTCAGGCAAACCACCAACAGGGAGGGAACCCAGCCCACCCATAAGCAGAAAAGCAGACTACAGTTTTACTGAGTTCTGCCCACCAGAGCAACACCCAGCCTTACCCACCACCAGTCCCTCCCATTAGAAAACTTGCACAAGCCTCTTAGATAGCCTCATCCACCATAGGGCAGACAGCAGAAGCAAGAACTACAATCCTGCAGACTGTGGAACAAAAACCTGTTTCACAGAAAGACAAGATGAAAAGGCAGAGGGCTATGTACCAGATGAAGGAATAAGATAAAACCCCAGAAAAACAACTAAATGAAGTGGAGATAGGCAACCTTCCAAAACAAGAATTCAGAATAATGATAGTGAAGAAGATCCAGGACTTCAGAAAAAGAATGGAGGCAAAGATCGAAAAGACACAAGAAATGTTTAACAAAGACCACAAGAATTAAAGAACAAACACATAGAAGAATTAAAGAAGAAACAAACAGAGATGAACAATACAATAACTGAAATGGAAAATACACTAGAAGGAACCAATAGCAGAATATCTGAGGCAGAAGAACAGTTAAGTGACCTGGAACAGAATGGTGGAATTCACTGCCATGGAACATAATAAAGAAAAAAGAATGAAAAGAAATGAAGACAGCCTTAGAAACCTGTGGGACAACATTAAGCACACCAACATTCGCATTATAGGGGTCCCAGAGGAGAAGAGAGAGAGAAAGGACCAGAGAAAATATTTGAAGAGATTATAGTCGAAAACTTCCCTGACATGGGAAAGAAAATAGCCACCCAAGTCCAGGGAGCCCAGGAAGTCCCAGGCAGGATAAACCCAAGGAGAAAGACGCCGAGACACATAGTAATCAAACTGACAAAAATTAAAGACTAAGAAAAATTATTGAAAGCAACAAGGGAAAAATGACAAATAACATACAAGGGAACTCCCATAAGGTTAACAGCTGATTTCTCTGCAGAAACTCTACAAGCCAGAAGGGAGTGGCATGATATATTTAAAGTGATGAAAGAGAAGCACCTACAACCAAGATTACTCTACCCAGCAAGGATCTCATTCAGATGCGACAGAGAAATCAAAAGCTTTACAGACAAGCAAAAGCTAAGAGAATTCAGCACCACCAAACCAGCTCTACAACAAATGTTAAAGGAACTTCTCTAAGTGGGAAACACAATAGAAGAAAAGGACCTACAAAAACAAACCCATAACAATTAAGAAAATAGTAATAGGAACATACATATTGATAATTACCTTAAACGTGAATGAATTAAATTCTCCAACCAAAAGACACAGGCTCGCTGAATGGATACATAAACAAGACCCATTTATATGCTGTCTACAAGAGACCCACTTCAGACCTAGGGACACATACAGACTGAAAGTGAGGGGATGCAAAAAGATAGTCCATGCAAATGGAAATCAAAAGAAAGCTGGAGTAGCAATACTCATATCAGATAAAATTGACTTTAAAATAAAGAATGTTACAAGAGACAAGGATGGACACTACATAATGATCAAGGGAGCAATCCAAGAAGAAGATATAACAATTATAAATATATATACACCTGAGAGTGGCAGGGGGTGTGGTGGTGGTGTGATGAATTGGGAGATTGGGATTGACATATATACACTTATATGTATAAAATGGATAACTAATAAGAACCTGCTATATAAAAAATAAATTAAATAAAATTCAAAAAAAAATATGCACCCAACATAGGAGCACCTGAATACATAGCGCAACTGCTAACAGCTATAAAAGAGGAAATCGACAGTAACACAATAATAGTGGGGGACATTCACACCTCACTTACACCAATGGACAGATCATCCAAACATTAATAAGGAAACACAAGCTTTAAATGACACAATAGACCAGATAGATTTAATTGATATTTATAGGACATTCCATCCAAAAACAGCAGATTACACTTTCTCCTCAAGTGTGCATGGAGCATTCTCCAGGATAGATCACATCTTGGGTCACAAATCAAGACTCAGTAAATTTAAGAAAATTGAAATCATATCAAGCATCTTTTCTGACCACAACCCTATGAGATTAGAAATCAATTACAGGGGAAAAAACGTATGAAAAAGAAACACATGGAGGCTAAGTAATACGTTATTAAATAACCAAGAGATCACTGAAGAAATCAAAGAGGAAATCAAAAAATACCTAGAGACAAATGACAATGAAAACACAACCATCGAAAACCTATGGGATGCAACAAAAGCAGCTCTACGAGGGAAGTTTATAGCAATACAAGCCTACCTCAAGAAACAAGAAAAATCTCAAATAAACAATCTAAACTTACACCTAAAGGGACTAGAGAAAGAAGAACAAACAAAACCCAAAGTTAGTAAAAGTAAAGAAATCATAAGACACATGCACTCCAATGTTCATTGCGATGCTATTTACAGTAGCCAGGTCATGGAAGCAACCTAAATGCCCATCGACAGACAAATGGATAAAGAAGGTGTGATACATATATACAATGGAATATTACTCAGCCATAAAAAGGAATGAAATTGGGTCATTTGTAGAGATGTGGATGGATCTAGAGACTGTCATATGGAGTGAAGTCAGTCAGAAAAACAAATATCATATATTAACGCATATATGTGGAACCTAGAAACATGGTACAGATGAACCAGTTTGCAGGACAGAAATAGAGACACAGATATAGAGAACAAATGTATGGATACCAAGGGGGGAAATTGGCGGGGAGTGGTGGTGTGATAAATGGGGAGATGGGGATTGATATACGTTCACTAATATGTATAAAATGGATAAGTAATAAGAACCTGCTGTATTAAAAAAAAAGCATATGCTAACACATATATATGGAATCTAAAAAAAAAAAAGGTTCTGATGAACCTATGGGCAGGACAGGAATAAAGACACAGATGTAGAGAATGGACTTGAAGACACGGGGAGGGGGAAGTGTAAACTGGGACGAAGTGAGAAAGTAACATTGACATATATACACTACCAAATGATATAAAATAGATAGCCAGTGGGAAGCAGCTGCATGACACAGGAAGATCAGCTCAGTGCTTTGTGACCACCTAGAGGGATGGGATAGGGAGCGGGGTAGGGAGATGCAAAAGGGAGGGGATATGGGGATATATGTATACATATAGCTGATTGTTAAACAGCAGAAACTAACACAGCATTGTAAAGCAATTATACTCCAATAAAAATGTTAAGAAAAAATAAAAAGGCTGTTTGAGATGAGTCAAAGGCAATATTGGGAAGCTGGGTGGAAGCACACAACCCAGGTCTAAGCCTTTCCTGGTTGTAGATAATTGTTAACTAATCTGCTTCCTTAGAAATTGGGCCTGTAATATTGGCGTTCTCTAGAAATTAATCTACTTGGTAGATAAACATAAGAGTACGAGTGGGAATACGTTGGATACTAGCTTCTAACACAGATTCAGAAGAAAGATTCATCCTCCAGTTATTTAAACAACTGCTGGAGCAAAGCTGTGGTTGGGAGGCAAGGCAGCACTGAGAATTATAAACTTATCAGAATATTTTTGAAAATGTTATGAGAATGAGTGACCATGCTAAAGAGACTTTAAAGACACAATGTAGGACACTTTTGCAGAACTTCATCATAAAATAGTAACAGCAATGTTTCTATTCATGTAAGAATTCAGGAAATAAAATAACCTTTATTGCAATATCCTCGGTCTCCATGGGACGCAGACGTCGTGTTGATTGCTCGTAGCTGTCCAGGTGATACCTTCCAGGCTGCTTCCTGTTTATAGTTTTTGGCTGCTGCATTCCACATGGAAAAGAACACAAGTTGAAGGTCTATGGAAAAAACTGAGTTTTTACTGAACATTAACTCACTTTGCTACTTCTCCACTTAAATTCTAAGAAAAAGAAATGAGTAAAGTGAATGTCATATTTTAATTATTTCTATGGTGTCCCCCTGCCGCCAAAAAAAGCAAATGATAATGAAAAAGTGTTACACAATAATTTTAAACCTAATTCACAAACTTTTTAAGAAAAATAAAAATATGAAGATGTGATACTTGCAAACGATAGAAGTTAAAGTGCTGAGCACCAAACTAGGCTTTGGATATTCTTTCTCCAGCTTTCTGGATGAACAGGCCCAGGCGGTAAAAAGCTGTGTGTCATGGCCAAAGGCAAGCAGGCTAACTCAGGGTAAACTAGAATCTAATTCTTAGGCCGTTGGGCTTGTAAATGTTCCAACAGTGCATTTTTGGTCACCCTCTGAATCACGAGGATTTTGAATCCGATACACTCACATAAATCAGACTGGGCTATATGTCACCTGAAGATCCATGGTGGAATGAGAAAAAGCATAAAGATCTAGGACTCTTTTGCCTATAATATGTATATTATTTCATAAGGAGATCCATAAGCACTGTAGAATGATCTAGTTTTTCTCAAATGTTATAGCATTGCTCTGAGCCAAAGGACTAAAGAAAGTCTACATAAAACGGAGGATGCCAGCTAAAGCTAGGCAATCTTCACATACTTAAAATGAGCTCAAATTAGGTCATAACTAGAAACTTGTCATTCTCTAATTTTGAGTTTAATTTCACATAGAGACAAATGACTGAAGAGAAGGTAGAAAATTCAGTTCTGTAAACCTCTAATTTAGAAAAATATATAAGTTCAAAATTTGTCCCAGGGATCTAGTAAGCAAGTATTTGGACATAAATGATTATCTGTCTTATTTAAATACCTTATAGAGATTATGAAAGCTAAATAGTAAAACACTTTAAAACTGTTAAATTACCTATAAAAGCAAGGGATTCTAGAATTGTGAAACTTTTTTTTTCCTTTGGCTTGGAACGGCAGGTTTAGCATTTTGATAAATCCGTTGAGTTCTATTATGGGAATCAGGAATGTCCTCGAATAATCAGTAATTTAATCTGAATGAGATATCGCCCTCCAATTTATATCCATCAGCGTATCAACAGAATATCAAACTACCAAATAGCACATTGCTAAGCTACACGCCATTCAATACTGAGATTAAAAAGTCACTGAGAAGGACTACCAGTGTTCTGTTGCACAGAAACTACTGAATGCATTTTAAATTTTAAAAAGAGAGAGAGAGAAAGAGAGTGCTCATGACATTTTTAGTTTTGTTTTTCTTCCCACAGTCCTCACAGATAACCTTACGTGAGAGATGTAGAAAGTCACTACCCTTTAAGCTGAGTATATTTCCCACACAAGACAGGTCTATATCTGTACCTATATTCTCTGTCTTCTAGAGTCATAACTTCTGTAGTAGTATTGCACCCAGAGTTCCAAAAGGAATGACTTCATGTTCTTCACAAAACTAAGGAGAGGTTGGGAGGAGGAGACGTGTTGACAGAGATTTGAGTTGGAGTCTCACAGATGTAATTTGAAGAAACTCTGGCTCTAGACTGTCACTAATTCTCCGTGGAGATTCTGCAGCCAAAACCACTTAACTTTAAGCTTTTACAGAATACATAGCATCTTAAGCGCTCTCAAGTAGGAGTTTCCATTAGTGTTCTTTTCAAAGACACAGCTTTTTTCTCTTCATTTTTAAAAGTTTGTCATTTGTGGTTTGGCCCATCAGCAGTGATGAATGGCCCCGAAAGACATCAGAAGTCCAGTCTGGTTTCAATAACTCTGAAGATACTGGAGGCAACTGAAGGGGATTCTTTTTTCCTTCCAACCTTTGCTCAGTTCAATATTTCTTCTATCCCTCATCTCATACAAACCACTGTTCAGATTTCCCTCACTCCACTCCCTCAAACTTGACCTCCTCTGTTCCTTTTCCTGAGGTCATCTCACTCTGCTCACCCCTACATCTCTGAAAGATGATCTAATAAGTTCTTTGGGAATCTCCCATCATCCAAAGTGAGACAAGGCAGGTTCTAATCAAATGCTTGACTTTCCTGCTGCCTCAAAGTGTGCACAGTCTATGGTGTGTTCCTGTCTTGGTGTCCGTGTCCACACAAGAGCACACAAGCATGTTCAGGCTTTGTTATGGCAGCGTCTACAAGCATGGGTGGTGGTTCCTACTCAGACAAAATCACACCTGCTCAACAAAATAACTCAACAGAGAGGAAAAAAATAACTCCAGAAAAGCAGAAGAAATCAGCAAGGCTAAAGACAGCCAAGTGCTTGTCTTAACTATTTTTAGCACGATGTGAATAAAAATTTAATATAGACTGACTTCCTGGTGAAGGTTTTCCAAGCCTCAGTCAATTCCTGTCAGGAGACTGCACATGCATTTTTGTTTGGTTACATAAATGGTAAATATATTAACATTTAACATTTTTCTCTAATAGTAAATGAATAACTAATTATTAACATAACTTATTTTAGAAGAATTTCTTTCTACTTTACTGAATGAAATAGACATATTAATTTTAAAGACTTTCTTCAGCATTTTTCAGACACAGCTTTCAAGAAAGTGGTTTAATCCAGTCCCATTAAATATCATCTAATGGCCAGTGGCTCTTAAATTTACATCTCCAAGGGGGATTTCTCTTCTTAGATGTCAATAAATATCTCAAAATTATCATGTGCAAAATATACCTCTTGATTCCACCTCAACAGCAACCTACTCATTTCTCAACTTCCCTATTTCAGTTACTGGCTCCACCGTTTACCCAGTAGTCAAGCCAATAACCTAGGATTCATCCTTGAGTCTTCTTTCTCCCTCATCTCCTCCATTCAACCTATCAGCCAGTGTTTATCAGCTCAGCATAAAAAGTGTGCGCTGAACTTGATAGCTTCTTCTCAAGGTCCACTGCAACTGCAACAAAACAAATTCTAACCATCATCATTTCTTGTCTATGTTATTATAATGACCTCTTTGCTGATCTATCTGTTCTACTCTTGTCCCCAGTGACAACTCTTCACCCAGCAGCCAGAGTGATCCTTTAAAAATATACGTGAAATTATATGAGTCCCTTCTTTAAAACCCTCCAAGCTCTTTCCCTGGTTTACAGGACTCTCAATCCTTGTTCTTACCTCGTCTTATCCTCCCTTCTTTACTAGGCTTCAGGCATAGTGCCCCTCTGTTCCTTGAACACACCAAATTAATTCCCACCTCAGGGTCTTTGCATCTGCTAGTTCTCTGCCTGAAATGATCTGGCCCCTTTTCTAGGTCTTTGCAGAAGAAGTACCTACTCTTCATTCGGGTCTCAGCTCAAATGCCAGCTCTTCAGAGGCACCTCCTGGGAAATGACCACCCTGCTTAGAGGATCCCAGTCACTCTCTAATATCTTCTTTTATTTTCTTCCCACAGGGAATTGATCTCACTTGTTTATCATCTGACTCCTGCCTCAAGAAAGCAAGCTCTGTGACAAGAAAGATCTTGCTTGCCTTGTTCAGAGCTACATCGCTAGGTCTTGGCACAAAGCACAGGGTAGCTGATAAGTCTGGAAATACAGGCAAATATATAATACATGTTATAGTCCAGGTAAAACATGACAAAATAACATTGACTGTGTTTCCAGGCTTTATGTAGATATGAGTAAATATTTGTGCAATGGATGAATAAACCAGTTCAGGAGTTATAAGACCCAGGTTTTAATTCTGGCTCTCCCACTAAAATCTTGTGACTCTGTTCAAACCATACAACATGCAAATAAATATATGCATCTAGAAAACAAAATAGGTAATGTAGTGTACTATATTAAATGAGTCAAAAGACATAATGTATCAAAAAAGCACTTTTTAAACCAAAAAGTATAATATAGTTAAAGGTATTATAAGCATATGGTACAAGAGTTGTAAGCTTATTTTGTATGGTTTTTATATAAAGCTTGGGGTAGACAACCTCTCTATTTCCTTTTGAATTGAACATGAGGTATCCCTCTTGGGATAATCCTTTGATGACTTATAAAGACGAGCCTTATACATTTTTTTTTTTTGATTTTAGACTTGTAAGGTTTTTTGCAGAAGCAGGTGGCAATTTTTTCTTCATATAGGTTAAAAGTAAAGCGCGCGATTTCTTCTAATTGCACCCATTTTCAATCATCCATCCTCAGGACTGTCCCTTATTCACAGCTCCCGTAACAAAGAAAAGCACTTACGGCTCCAGTGTGCTTCTTACAGGATTCAAATGGAAGAGAGCCTTCCCCAGTCAGCCAGCTGTCCTCACCAATCTCATCACTCAAGAGAAACTCATTCAGCTTTTGAACACTGCAAAAGTCAAACAAGAAAGCACACAATAAGGGATAAAAATAAAACCACCACCAATGAAGTTCTACCTAAATAAACTTTTCCCCCACTGTTACCATGGTAAGCAAGCCAGCTCTGAGAGTCATTTCTCAGGACCAACTGGGAATTCAGCTAGGATGCTGGGGACTGACGGGATCCCAGGACCTGGGACTTTCAGCGCTTAAAATGAAAAATCTCAGAAAAACCAGAACCAACTGGTCACCCTAAATTCAACCAACTCTACTTTGCACTTTTTTTTTTTTTGCAATTGTATTTCTTGTCAAAGACAATAGAATTAGAGAGGGACTTGAAACAGAGTGGTTAAAAAAAAATAACACCAACGAAGGAAGCATCATTATTCTCATTTTACAAATGAAGGGAAATAAGGTACAGGGCAGTTAAGTAAAAGCATATAGCATATAGCACACAGATCATGGGTCCCTGCACACTATGCTATTTTGCTTAAGCACTACTGTATATATTGGACATATTTTCACAACCTGGCAAGGAGAGGGCCCTCTAGAATATTACTACGCAAAATGTTGGCCAAGATCAGTGGCATCAACATCACCTGGGAGCTTACTCAAAACTTAGAATCTCAGGCCCCACCCAAGACCTCCTGAGTCAAAATCTACATTTTAAGAAGATCCAGAGATGCTTCATAAGCACAGTACAGTTGGAGAAACCCCGTTCTAGAAGAGTAATTTGCAAACATTCTTTACTGTGGTCTCCAGAGGCTGGACACAAGACCCCTTGGCCCCCTTACCCCACCCATTCTAATTTTCTCAAACCAGTGTCATAGGATCAAGAGTAAAACGAATCAAAGAAAACAAGAACACAATTTGAAAACATCCTCCCATAAATAAAATGATACACTACAGAAAAGTCTGTGAAGTTGAAAAGACAAGAAATGCTCCTTCTAGCACACTAAGATGCTAACAGTGGGCAAACTGGCCTGGCACCTACAGCATCACTTACAGGGGAAAGATTGCCATTAGTAGGAAACTAGAAAATACACATTTGAAACAAAAGATTTTTTTATTTTTCATTTCAGCTTGTAGTCAAGTTAAGTGCCTCCAGACAAGTCTGCATAGTGTGTTTTTGTGACAGACTAAAAAATGAAGAAAAGTAAATTCAATACAGTCTGTTGTCCATGAACTTTAAGCTCTTTAGCTTTGCATGTCATAGGAACTGCTTCCTTTCTTTGGAAACATAAAGGTAGATAAAATCCACCAGGGCAGTCTAACTATTAACTTCTAAATTTCATTTACAGGAAACTAAAAGAAATAATTTTTTCATTCTTTTTTTTATTGAAGTATAGTTGACTTACAATATCATGTTAGTTTCAGGTGTACAGAACAGCGATTCAGATATATATATCTACATATATATGTATATGTATATATATATATATATATATCTACATATATACATTCCTTTACAGATTCTTTTCCCTTATAGGTTATTAAAAAATATTGAGTATAGTTCCCTGTGCTATACAGTAGGTCCTTGTTGATTATCTATTTTATATATAGTAGTGTGTATATCTTAATCCAGAAAAGTAATTTTTTAATTGAAGTATAGTTGATACAATATTATATAAGTTACAGGTGTACAATATAGTGAGTCACAGTTTTCAAAGGTTATACCCCATTTATATTAATAGTTATAAAACACTGGCCATATTCCCTATGTTGTACAATACATCTTTGTAGCTTATTTTATACATAATAATTTGTACCTCTTAATGCCCTACTCCCTATGTTGTCCCTTTCCCCTTCCCTCTCCCCACTGGTAACTACTAAAGTGAACCACTAGTTCTCTATATCTGTGAACCTGTTTCTTTTTTGTTATATTCATGAGTTTGTTGTATTTTTTATTTTTATTTTTTTTTTATTTTACAAATTTAATCAGTTATACATATACATATGTTCCCATATCCCCTCCCTTTTGCGTCTCCCTCCCACCCTCCCTATCCCACCCCTCCAGGCGGTCACAAAGAACCGAGCTGATCTCCCTGTGCTATGCGGCTGCTTCCCACTAGCTATCTACCTTACGTTTGGTAGTGTATATATGTCCATGCCGCTCTTTCACTTTGTCACAGCTTACCCTTCCCCCTCCCCATATCCTCAAGTCCATGCTCTAGTAGGTCTGTGTCTTTATTCCTGTCTTACCCCTATGTTCTTGATGACATTTTTTTCTTAAATTCCATATATATGTGTCAGCATACAGTATTTGTCTTTCTCTTTCTGACTTACTTCACTCTGTATGACAGACTCTAGGTCCATCCACCTCATTACAAATAGCTCAATTTTATTTCTTTTTATGGCTGAGTAATATTCCATTGTATATATGTGCCACATCTTCTTTATCCATTCATCCGATGATGGACACTTAGGTTGTTTCCATCTCCGGGCAATTGTAAATAGGGCTGCTATGAACATTTTGGTACATGTCTCTTTTTGAATTATGGTTTTCTCAGGGTATATGCCCAGTAGTGGGATTGCTGGGTCATATGGTAGTTCTATTTGTAGTTTTTTAAGGAACCTCCATACCGTTCTCCACAGTGGCTGTACCAATTCACATTCCCACCAGCAGTGCAAGAGTGTTCCCTTTTTTCCACACCCTCTCCAGCATTTATTGTTTCTAGATTTTTTGATGATGGCCATTCTGACTGGTGTGAGATGATATCTCATTGTAGTTTTGATTTGCATTTCTCTAATGAGTAAAGATGTTGAGCATCCTTTCATGTGTTTGTTGGCTGTCTGTATATCTTCTGTGGAGAAATGTCTATTTAGGTCTTCTGCCCATTTTTGGATTGGGTTGTTTGTTTTTTTGCTATTGAGCTGCATGAGCTGCTTATAAATTTTGGAGATTAATCCTTTGTCAGTTGCTTCATTTGCAAATATTTTCTCCCATTCTGAGGGTTGTCTTTTCGTCTTGTTTATGGTTTCCTTTGCTGTGCAAAAGCTTTGAAGTTTCATTAGGTCCCATGTGTTTATTTTTGTCTTTATTTCCATTTCTCTAGGAGGTGGGTCAAAAAAGATCTTGCTGTGATTTATGTCATAGAGTGTTCTGCCTATGTTTTCCTCTAGGAGTTTGATAGTGTCTGGCCTTACATTTAGGTCTTTAATCCATTTTGAGCTAATTTTTGTGTATGGTGTTAGGGAGTGATCTAATCTCATACTTTTACATGTCCCTGTCCAGTTTTCCCAGCACCACTTATTGAAGAGACTGTCCTTTCTCCACTGTACATTCCTGCCTCCTTTATCAAAGATAAGGTGACCATATGTCCGTGGGTTTATCTCTGGGCTTTCTATCCTGTTCCATTGATCTATCTTTCTGTTTTTGTGCCAGTACCATACTGTCTTGATTA
The DNA here is from genome assembly GCF_025265405.1 of Mesoplodon densirostris. Taxonomy (NCBI): domain Eukaryota; kingdom Metazoa; phylum Chordata; class Mammalia; order Artiodactyla; family Ziphiidae; genus Mesoplodon; species Mesoplodon densirostris. Next base: position 19,124,617 of record NC_082671.1, read on the forward strand.
CTGTAGCTTTGTAGTATAGTCTGAAGTCAGGGAGCCTGTTGTATTTTTTAGATTCCACTAAAAAAAATAATTGTTTAAGGAAAGGTTTGGCTGAATAATACTCCATTTTATATGTATGCTGCATTTTGTTTATTCATCAGTTGAGGGACATTTGGGTTGTTTCACTTTTTGGCTATTGTGAATAATGCTGCTATGAAGATGAATGTACAAATATCTATTCAAGTCCCTGCTTTCAATTCTTTTGGATATACACCCAAAAGTAGAATTGCTGAATCATATGGTAATTCTATGTTTAATTTTTTGAGCATCTGCCATACTTTTTTTCATGGTTTTGGAATTCCTGACTTACTTAAATATATTCAAGTTATGACAACATGGCTGAACCTTGAAAACATTATGCTAAATAAGATAAGCCAGGCCCACAAAAAACAAAAATTGCATAATTCCACTTATATAAGGTAGATGGAATAGTCAAATTCATACAGACAGAAAGTCAGTGGTGGTCACCAGGGTCTGGGAGGAGAGGTAGGTACAAGGGGAGTTATCATTTAGTGAGTATAGAATTTAATTTGAGAAACTGAAAAAGTTCTAGAGGTGGATTGTGGTGATGTTTGCACAACAATATGAATGTACTTAATGCCACTAAATTGTACACTTAAAGTGATTTAAATGATAAGTTTTATGTTATGTATATTTTACTGCAATTTTAAAAAGAATTTCAGAACCAAAAAAAGAAAGAAGAGCTTTGGGTTTTGTACTCTCTTTGAGTCTTTGACAGCAAAGCCTGATCACATAGATTTGAAAGACGGTGTTAGAAATGCCTTAGGAATGGCATTTTATTCATCTTAAATGGCAGTATCCTTTCTTTACTTCTACAGACTTTAATTGTTATTCTGTTCCAATGTTTAGAAGAGACTGGATTTTAAGGAGCACAACTTTGTCAATCAAAGGAATACCTTTTAGAAAACCTCACACTGTGTTTCTGCACACAAAGGAAAGTATGGGGCCAGGTTCGTGTGCCTTTGTAACTAAGTCCAGCAGCTCCTGGTACACATTACTCAATGAATGTTTGCTGAATCAATCAAAGAAGGAATAAACCAATGTTTATTTCAGACATTTAAGTAAGGTCAGTTGATTCAATTCTCCATTTCACTTTCTAGCACACACAAATCTTACTGAAGCTTTTATGAAATTAATGAGACCCATTCTTGCTGAATATCAGGAAGCAATGGTCCCTGAGCATGACTGGAGCATGGGGAGAACTTCTTTCCTCTTCATAAGATCCCACTATGGGACTCCAATTACAATAAACATCGGAGGACCCCAATACTAGCACTTTTCTGAATCTCACCCTCCATTTCCCCTCCCCGTCCCCATCATTCCAGGCTCTCTGGCTTAGGGTCCCTTGCACTATTTTTTTTTGTTTTGTTACTGTCTATCTCTCCCACTAGACTCTGAACTCTTTAAAAGTGAAAATTTTCATCTTCAGAATCTAGCCCAGTGCCAAAAATATAACATAGCAATTCCTCAAGAAACGTCTGGTGAGTGAATAGGTAATACAAAAAACATTTCCTGTTCATATGAGGGCCTTTCAGAACTCATAGAGGCAAAACAACTATGGAAAATGCATGAATCCTGACCAAGGGTGAAGTAATTTCTACCATGCTGCCAGGGTTATATTTTTAAAATGCAAATATGCTCATACAAGAATCCTCTCCTTAAAATAACAAATGGCCACCCTGCGCCTTTCAGCATCCTTGGCATCATCTACAGGCTGATTGGGATTTTACTCTCCAGCTTCATCTCCCAGTGCTTTCCTCATCAGGACCTTTCTCCAACTACATGCAATTACCTTTAGCCCCCAGAAGGTACCAAGATCTCTCACCTCTCTGCTCACCCCTTCCCCTTGCATACATTGCTCCATCACACAGAATGTGTTTTCCCTTTTTCCTCAACTGGCCAAGTCCTACCTATTCTTTAAGATCCCATGAAGGAGCTATCACCACCTTTAAACCTTTACTGACCGGACTGTCTCCCTCCTCCCTTGATAAGCTTCAGTGGGCCTCATATATGGCCCATGGTATTCTGTGTAGTGCTCTATCACAGCATAACATGCATGTTGTAATTACCTTCCCTTCCCAGTCTCTCCAGCTAGACTGTGGACTCCTGTGGATTTCACTCCATCTTTCATCTTTGCCATCCCCAATGCCTAGCAAGTTACCTGAACTGCTTAATAAATGAATGTGGATCCACAGAAAGATATATCTCTAAAGCACGAAATGGAGTTCAATAAAATGGTGTTAAATTAGTAAAACGGAGATTTGTTAAATATCTAAAATATATAGGCAATGTGCTGGGCATTTTTCATGTATTATCTCATTTAATTCTCCCAACCACCATAAGCAGGAACCATTATGATGCTCATCTGATAAGTGAGGAAGCTGAGCCATAGAGGTACCAAATAATATGCTTGTGGTTGAACAGTGAGTAGTCCATGGCTGTGCAGGTATTGAAAGCAGGTAAACTTGATACCAAACAATTCCCTATCCTGTCTCCATCACCTTTTAGTTTAGTGTTTTACTAATTTCTCATTGGTTTGGATAATTCATCAAAGTATTTAAAGTTTTGTTACCGATGATATTTTTTCACTTTTCAAGTTTGGGTGTTTATATACAGCTTGAGTACCTGGGACAGGTGCTATGTTTTGGGGGGAATAACTGATTTTGTTGCTGGCAGTTATGTGTTTTCTTGTGGAAACCATGAAAGTTTTGTAAATGTGGACCAGGTCAACCTGTGAGCAGGTTCTATGATAAATATAGTAACAATTTATTTGATTGAAGGTAATCACAGTAGACTAGCCAAGTGTACTTTCCTTTGGGAGGTAAATGAGAGAAAGGACACAGAGTTATCTTCCACCAAAGCAAGGGATTAGTTTTACACATTTTTTTCCTTGGTAAATAACATCTCTGGATATAGGTACTGCATTGTACATCAAGTACCAGAAACCTAAACTCAAATTATTTATAAAGGATACAATATAGCAACTTAACCTTTTCCTCCAGAAAAGCAAAACACATAAACTATTTTCTTACAAATAAAGCAAAGAGGACAAGTAAAGCAAGCATCATGAAAAAAATCACTAATTCAAATATTTTAATATTTTAGAAACTAGTGACTTTTCTACTTTTCTTCATTTCTTCCCTCCATTTTGCAAATGTAGACTGGAACACATCACCGTAAAAGGGCCAGAAAACTCAAATGATGTGGGGTGCTGGGGTTACTAGGAGATAACCTGAATCTTAACTGCCTCTTTCTTGCATTTTATTATGTATACATAAGATCCCACCCAGTGAGCACCACAAAGACAATTTTGTCTAACAAGCTAAATATTTTTAAAAGAAAGCATAGAATTTTCTCGAAGCAACGAATTTTACATGGCATGGAATTTTCCTCCAGCAGAGCAGTTTACACATCTCTTACAGGCACACGTAACACAAGTTGCGGAGAATGCTGCACCCTATTCTAACCCACCAAATTTCTGAATGCATCTCAGAGCGTAGCAAAGAAATTATGACTTCCACAGTCCTGAGAGGAGGTTTCAAAATCAGCTAACCAAAGTCTCCGATCATAAACAGGCTGCTCAACTCGCTGTGGGCCAACTGGCATTAAAGCCTGGTCACGGGTTCCCAGGCAGAGAAGGAAATGCCAAGCCCAGTCCACGCTGAGAAAGACGCTCATTTGGGTTCCGAGAACCGGCACACAGTGGGAAAAAGGACTGGCCTCCTCTGTTGACTGGTCATCTCCCTAGGACCCACAAATCAACCACTGAAAATCATTTTAGAGAAGCAAGTTTTTATAAGCTGATTCTATTTGGCCTATGGCTTGGGAAATCTGGAGCTGAGCCCTGAAAACAGACTGGTCTTTATCAAACTGGCAAATGCCTTTTCCCTGGAACGTACAGAAGAAAGAGTGCTATGCAGAAATATAGAGTGATTATGATCCACCCTCCAGCTTTACTAGGATTTACTAGAGCAGGATTGTATACTATGGACTTGGGGAAACCCACACTCCTAGATTTATTAATTTTTTTTCACAGCAACTCTTAAAAGTCCTTTCGATGCCTGGTAACCTCCTGATTTCAGAGGACTGAACTATTATTAGTCATCAACTGCTTTCTATTTGACTTGTAGCACAAAGTCAAATTCAATTAAAAAGGCAATCATGAGAGGGGCAGCTATTAAGTGGAGAAAATGAAAATAAGAACCAAAATAGCAGACTCTGGCTATTTATCAGTTTTATTGTTTGAAGTCGCTTCCCTTCCAGAGCACTGCCTAATTTGGAAGTGGTGCTACAGAAATCAGTCAGTGATCCGTACAAGTGTTTCAGAAGTCAGAACAATAAGAAAATGAGGGCAGATGAGGTCAGAGGGCCTGAACTTTAAACTTTTAACAGCTCCAGAATCTGTTACTAACAGCATATCTTACAGAATAGGATTGAAATCTTGTTAAGGTATTAGTGTAAAAAATCAGAACTTGGTTTATAGTAAGATAAGGTAGATGAATTTTCATGATATTTGGTATTAAGTCGTTGTTAAGCCAATATAAACTATTGCCTAAAACTAGAGCTTCTGGTGTCTTGAATATTAAAAAATAGTTTGCTTAACAATGCATAGACATTGGGAAAGTATTTCATTTTAAAGGACCTTACAATAGATGTTCTACATTGCTGTTAATGACAACACTATGCTTAGTATATTTAAGGCCTCAATTTTCCAATTTTCATTCTGTATTGAAACATCTTGGCATTTCTTTCAAAGGCCAGATATAAATATGATAACTGTTTATGAAACATGCTGAGATTTTAGAAGGTTTATAAGACCTTATAGCAAAAAGCAAAATACCACTTTAAGACTACCTTGTTTATAATATAGACTGAAACATAGCTATGGCACTATGGCACATACAGGGTAGTATAATATAGTATGGTAACATATTTATTACATAATACAAGTAAAAATGGTGGGGAAATGGTCATTATCAGACCAAATCTATTTTTATTGGAAATTGTGAGTCTGAGATAAAGTCTACACTGCTTAGAGACCTATAGAAGTATACTTAAAATTAACAAAACACTGCACTCAGTTTTGCAAAGTTTTTCCATTTTCAGAGACTGTGAGCCTGGATTTTTTTTTTTGGCCAAATTTAACTAAAATTAAAACAGAAAATATGTATTGATATGAACATTCTCCATCGCTGCTGGTAAAAACATAAACTGGCCCAGGTTTGCTGGAAAACATTATGGCCATATTCATTAAAAAAAACTTAAAAATCTGTACACATTTTGACCTACGTCTCCTTCAATGGAAAACAACATGGCCATACTCATCAAGGGCATTAAGAAGATGCATACTATTAGAACAAGTATCACCACTTCTAGAAATCTGACTTTAGAAAATAACCAGAGAAAAGTTTAAAGATAAAAAGATGCTTCTCTCAAGTGTAATTTACATTATTTATGTTACATGGGTGAAAATAGAAACATTCTAAATGTCTAAGAAAGAGGTAACCATTAAATAAATTAGAATACTTCCCAACAATGGAATATCATGTAGCCAATAAACGTCATGTATTATGGTCTTAATGAGGGGAAAAATAACCCCCCAAAGTTCAAAATTTTTATTTTAGAATAATTATTTTTATATGAGATAGATAAAAGACTGAAAGGTAGCATACCAAAATTTTAACAAGTTATCTCTGGGCAGTGATTTGGATGTTCTTTTTATACTTTTTCTAACTTACTACCATGAACAGATAGCATTTCTATAATCAAGCAAAGAACTCCAGACATTCTGGCACATACCTGATGATGGCTTTGACGGCAAACCTCACCACAGTGGAGAGCAAGAAGAGAGGGGTGACCAGGATGTGGAAGAGAGACAGTGAAGCAAAGGCCTCCGCAGGTTTGAGATTGTTCCCGCTGGCATACGCATGCGTCACAAATGTCTGTGCAAAGAAAGGATTTTAGAGAAAGCTGGAGAAAGGTTCACAAATACTTGCATTCAATTTTACGAGCCTAACAAATTCTACTATGCCCATATGTCCATTGCAACTCTGAAAAATATAATACAATTACTTCATCCAAATCACTCCCTAAGAAAAATAACATTTGCTATTGGTAGAGTACTTAATGGTTTACATTCATTCTAGCAGTAAACTTGTGAAAGGGGCAAAACAGATTCTATTGACAGATTAGAAAATTAACTTCTGTCAAATTACTGAGATGGGGGAATAACCATGGGAGAATCCAGAGTTCTTAAAACCTACTCAGGCTCTTTCCAACCAATACTAAATTTTCTGAGAGAAAAAAGGAAACATTCCATTGTGTTAGGGTCCCTATTGTGGATCTTTCCTAAAATTGCCAACAATGGTATCCAAGGCAGACTTATTTACAAATATTTCTAAGTACAATACTAGTTCCTGGGTTTGTCTTTTTTGTTTGAAATATAATGTAATCATTTAACATTTTCCAGTTGTTGATCTAGCACTATCTTGTAAGAATGTCCAGGAACCAGGTCATGGAGATTAGGACAGTAAGTTTTCAACCTCTTCTAATTTTGCTCCCCAGGACACATTTGGCAGTGTCTGGGGATATTTTTGATGGTACTAATGGCATCTAATAAGTAGAAGCCAGGGATGCTGCTAGACATCCTAATGCAGAGGACAGGTTCTCACAACAAAGAATTAATTATCGGGCACAAAAAGGTCCACAGTGCCACGGATGAGAAACCCCGGATTAGAACTATCACAATGGAGACAGCAAAGAGAAAACTGAAGGTGAGGTAATATATGTTACCACCCACCCATTCTTGTTCCTAAGTCATTTCTGAACACTGACTTAAGTCCATTTCTTAAGGTAAGAAAAAGTGTCTTACAGCAAGAACAGCTGCTATGGGAATTGCCGCATTCATGAAGACTGTGGAAAGAAACAAAATACATTAGTTTCAGTGGACTGTGAGACATTTCATAACTTTAATTAATCATCAATTATTACTCTAACTTTCCTTGAAGACAGGAAGGACCAAGTACATTAAGTAACATTTTTGTCTTGAGTCCACAAACATTTCCCAGTTGGTATTTCCTGGTTCACAGTTGTGAACTCCCATAGGTGAGGCTTAACCAGAAAATGTGAAAAATTATTTTTTTTCTGAAATGTTACAAAGAGCAAAATTTAGATAAAGTTATTAGAATTTAACACATATGCATTCTTCAGAGTATTCATGGTCTGTATTTTGTTTGGTCCACTAAACTAACTTAAAAACATAAAAATTGGGATATTACACAGATAAAAAAATTTGACATCACGTGAAAAATCTCCTTCCAGCAGTGATATTAATTTTCACTTATAGACCTTTTGTTTAATAAAATAGCTCCATATCTTGGGCCCTCTGCTTGTTTAAATATCTCTCCAGGAATATATTACACTATCATTTGATAAACATAATATGCAGAACTGAAATAAGAAAAACTCATATTTAGGCTAAAATACTAGCATTTGGAAGTAATAGGAAAAATAAAAAGCCAAGTTGATGATTTGTAGTTATTTTGTCTTAAACCATAGAGTTTTAGGAACAGAGGACCAAAAAGTAACTGCATTGTTGGTAACAGGGCCAGGCAATGGCAGAGTAAGAACTATAATCTAGTTTTCTTGACTCTCAGAAGACAGTCCATCTAAAAACTATCACCAGCTCTCATGATCCACTCTCATGAACTGTCCTTACCACCATGTACAGACTCAGCCTGTGCTTCTGAAGGTCCAGGGGTGGCTGAGCTATCAAATCCAAATTCTTGTACGGTACCAGTGATCCAAACACGGCTCTGAGACTCCTAACAGTACAGATGAAGAATCATGTTTCTGTCTTCATCTTTCTCTGGCTATTATTACCTTTTTTTTTCTAAGTGTATTTCATTCTTTTCCTCCACATCACTATTTATAACTCATTCTAAATATCTTTAAATAAGTAATCTCCTCTTGATGAGGAAGAGTGAGAGCAGCTGCTATTTTACTAAAAACTATTTATTTGGCACTCTGCACCCAGTGCAGGTTATCAGGGACCCTTCTTACATCATCATAAAGATGAGGATGAGATGCACGAGGTCACACAGCTGGGCTCCTCAGACCGTACTCACCACCACTTCACTCTGTCACTACTCAACAACTCACAATTATTGAGGTATGATGGGAGTACCTTCTCCTATTTAATGATTACAACTACCCTGCGCAATAATGAGGAAACAACTTAGGAAAGATGAGTAACAGGCAAGATTCCAAACTAGGGGATGACAGAGCTTGGATAAAACCCAGACAATTCTGGTCAAAAGCTTCATGTTTTTCCCACTTCTCCATATAAAACTCTATCAAAGTGAAGAGAGAAAAAATAAAATTGTGTCTTTGTCTTTCACCAAAAAATGAAATCCATAAACAGCACATGACCATTTGGCAGTGGAGATTAGGAAATGATTTAACAGAATCTCTTTTGCCCTCAGATATGATCTCCAGTGGCAAGAACATTGATTCATAGAGATGGATCTTCAGTTTTATTAGTATTTATCCTGTTTAACTTTGTTTTTCAATATCTTCCGATACCACAGATTGAGCGCTTTTATGTTTCAGGTGCTTTTCTCAACACATTACATACATTATCTTATTTAATTCCCCCAGGTATGCTTAATACAGCCCAACTTCCTGATGAGGAAACCAAGACGCCACCAAATGCTGACCAAGGATGTAGAGCGGACAAGTTGCTGAGGCAGGATTTCATTTCAGATCAGCCTGCACTCTAAGACCCAACAGTAACCACTATGTTATACAGTTGACATTTTTCTTTCTTTCTTTCTTTCTTTTTTTTTGGTCTAAACTTATGGTACTCTGCAAATACTATTTACAAAATATTTTTAACAGTTGCAGAACAGTGCCATGTCCACTGTCTCATTTGACTCTCACAATATACCTGTGAGAAAGGTATTATTCTTTTTTTTTTACAACTTTATTGGAGTATAATTGCTTCACAATGGTGTGTTAGTTTCTGCTTTATAACAAAGTGAATGGTATTATTCTTATTACACCAATTTTTAGAGGAGGAAACTGAGGGAGGTTACTGAACACTAGCCCACTTGCCAGGTGCATTATACAAAACAATGAGTAGGAAGCCCTTGATGTAGTGCCTGGAATAGAGTCAATCAAAAAGTCAATCATCATTTGCAGCATTCCTTAATCTATTCTAATCCTTACTACAATCCTACATGGTAGAGATTGTTATTTTCCACTGTCACACATAAAAGATTGAGGCTTGGAGGATAGAAATAGTAACTTGGTCAAAGCCATACTGCTATGAAGTGGTAGAATTGAGATTTAGAGCCAGGTCCATTCAACTCAGATAATGGAAGCTCTTTACCACCACCACCACCATACGTAACCAAATCGGAAACCTTGGAAGTGGTGTAAGTGGAACTTTACACCACTGATATAAGAATTCCTGCTGCCTATAGTCATAAAAACATGATTATGCATTTCCACCATCATGATTTCTTGTTTTTCTTTTCAGTATGGTCTACTCTGTCCTCTTCTCTTTCGTCTCTGGCTTTCAAAAACCAACCCAAATCTTACATAACTGGGTTAAGGTGAGTTAACAACCCACCTCTGCCATTTAGTAGCTGGATGATTTGGGCGAAATTCAAGTTACTTAAGCTCTCTCCACCTTCATCTTTTAAATTGCCAAATGAAGGTAATAACAGAATCAAAATCTTTGGGGAATTCCCTGTCAGTCCAGTGGTTAAGACTCTGCACTTTCAATGCTGGGGCCTGAGATCGATCCTAGTCGAACTGGTCAGGGAACTAAGATCCTGCAAGTCATGTGGCGTGGCCAAAAAGAAAAAAGAAAAAAAAAGAATCAAAATCATTGGGCTGTTGTGGGGATTAAATAGGATGATACATGTAAAGCTACTTATGGCAATAATTGGCTGAGTATCTCAATATATTTTTGTTATTATTATGATTATCATCATTATTTCTGGCTGTATCCATCCTCGCCATGAGAACTTCAGTCCACTGCAGAGAGAAATATATTGTAGAAGCCAGCAGCTTAGAGTACTATCATATAAGCAAGTGGATATTGATCATTCCATCTTCTAGCGTTTTGACACCATATTAGCAGTGGTGCAGAGCTGGAAGATAAATCTCCTCCCCATTTCATTTCTAATGTATCCAGCATTAGGGCTAGAATAAATGAGCTATATAAACCAAATATTTTCCTTAAATCCATTTCACAAAAGTAGTGTTTATAATCTCTAAGGACTCAAGTAGTTTAGAATTCAAAGGAAACAATCTATAAACCTCCAAAACTTTAAGTTGTTGAAGGTCTGGGGAACAATAGAAATGAGCAAAACTGACACACAAACTAAATCAAATATTAGTGAGAGTAGTTTGGCTAAGTTCAGAAGAATTGTACTAACACGAATTCATTATTCTTGAGAGTACTCAGTGTCACTCTTTGAGGAAAAAAACAATAATATTTTTGTAGCAATTGCTTTTTAAAAATTAGAGTTGTGGAGAAAATGCTTTGTATTTAAAAAGTCTTGAAAGTGTATTGGAAAAGAGGGTTTTATGTGAATGCAGTTTGGCCTCTTTCATCTGGAAATGCTGACACTGTTTTCTCCTCAATTTTCAAAACTGGCATTTCACATGCAATCTTCGAGGAAATATAATAACATAAGCTCTCAAAGAGACAGGGAAGACAACCTCACATAATTTTTAGGGATGTTTGGGGACAAGAAGATCAACAGTATTACTGTCAAATCAATTTAAATAAATTTTTACTGAAAACCCATGATGCATCCCAACTGTAACTGATAAGAGGGTTTCAATGATCAGTACTACTAATCATCACCATCCCCATTTTACAGATGAAGAAACCAAGGATTTCGGATGTCAAGTAACATGGCAAAGACACACATTTGCAAAGACCTGAATTCAGGTCTACTTGACTCTTAGCTTGTCCTAACTCTGCTCTTTAAATGTAAATAACCTCGCGTGGCTAGCGGCTATTGGACCACACAAATGGAGAAAATAAATGGGCTTCCTCTGACGCCTAGAATGCCTCAATGGTCACAAGTTAAAGCGAACAGACTACATGTTTTTTGGTGGTCCTCGGAGCAACAGCAACTTACTGGAGAGTGATGTATAAAGAGCAAAGGTTTTGAGACTGGATAGTTCTTTCATTCTTGTTTCTTCCACACTCTTGCAAAAGATGTGCTCCCAGGCGTACAACTTTAGAAGTTTGATGCCTTTCAGTATTTCATTTGTTTTCTTCAGTCTCTCAGTGGAATAATCCTATAAAAGAAAGGGATAAAAAACAATGCAAGCTGCATCCAAGTGAAGCAGAGAGGCAAGACCACGTGCTAGATACAGATTAAGGAGAGCGTGATTTCTGCCTGGCTCTGAGTCTGAGATTCCCGGGAGAAGCAGTGAAACCCTCTGTACTGCTGCCTCCAGTGTGAAAATGAAGAGTTGAAGGAGACGGCCTCAAATTTCTTTCCACCTAAAAACTGTTTATGCCTCTGTTGCTTTGGTTTAAGTAAAAGCAGCTTCTTGAGTTTCACATGATTTCCTTGAATAATGTCTGCAGATAACACACACAGACATGTAGGGAAATGGTAAAGAGGCTTCCAATGGCTCCTTCTAATATCTAAATCATTTCTTTCTCCCCTCAGAACTATCACTCATACCTAGGAGAAGAGAAACAATGAATATAAGAAAAGTCAGTTTGCTTCTGATTTGGGAATGTGAGGGTACAGTATTGTGTGTGTTCACATTGAGTCTTCATAAGACACTTATTGAAACCAAGCCTATTATTCTTAACTTCAAGAAATCTCCACCTCCTTCTTCATAAGCTCTTGTGTAAGGCCTAAGTTAGAGGTACTGATTGCTAACCACTTGGATTAACTGTAAGGGGATGTGTAGCAGATCCAAGAGTCTCTCTTTGGTCAACTGTTTCATTTTCCTCCAAATATTACATTAGAATTACTAGGAAAGTACAATATCACCTGTGAACTCTCAAAAGGATCTTCAGAGTGGCAAAAGGCAGATAGGAGGAAGCAAAAGCAGCAAATGATCTGATTTTTTTGGAAGTATAGTTGATTTACAATGTTGTGTTAATTACTGCTGTACAGAAAAGTGGTTCAGTTATACATATATTATACACATTCTTTTTTCATATTCTTTTCCATTATGGTTTCTCATAGGATATTGAATATAGCTCCCTATGCTATACAGTAGGACATTGTTGTTTATCCGTTCTATGTATAAATGCTACATCTGCTAACCCCAACCTCCCACTCCATCCCTCCCCCAACCCCTCCCCCTTGACAACCATCAGTCTGTTCTCTATGTCCCTGATTCTGTTTCATAGATAGGTTCATTTGTGTCATCTTTTAGATTCCACATATAAGTGATGTCATATGATATCTGTCTTTCTCTTGCTGACTTACTTCACTTAGTATGATAATCTCTAGTTGCATCCATGTTGCTGCAAATGGCATTAGCAAATGACCTGATTTTATTCACCTTTTTGTCTCTTGAGGGTCTTAAGGACCTGTCAATGACTGCTTTGGTGAGTGAACGAATCAGTATGAATGGCTAAATGAAAGTCAGATGTTGGTTTGTCATGTCCCCTCTTTGTGTCCCCCTTCCACACCTTTCCGTATTCGTGTCCTGGAGTAAAGAGGGTAGATGGCTCAGACAGAAATAATAAGTAACCTCGTCAGAAGTGGCAGAAAAACAAGTGATAAAAACCACTTGTGTAACATGAGACTTGCTTGTCACGGTAGAAACACCACCTTGGGAAACAGTCCACCAGTGGCAGCATCCCTACATTTCACGCCTGATTTACAGACAGCCTTGCTCATATTTAATCAAACTTTATTTCTAAACATGCTGTCAACAATTTTATTATTTGCAAATATTCTTTAAAAGAAGCCAATTCTTGCTCAAATAAAATGATTTCATGGCAAATTGAAGCCAGAAAGGGTCAATAATCAAGCTTTTTCTTGCTTGCCAAGTTGACCACAAACATACTCAGGCAGAGCAGCTGCCACTGAAACATTTCAGTGTAACTCCATAGCTCATCACATGGTCTGATTCAATCCTAGGGACATTTAATTTCAGAAGCACCAAATCTGACCCTTTATTTGTTCCTCAATCCATTTCTCCCATGTCAGTAATTGACATCCAATGTACGTGTAATCAAAAGTACCCATAAGTGGGTTCTCTAGTACCCATAAGTATAGGTAAGTGATCTACAAGAAGATCCAAAGCCTCTTCACATCATGACTCGTGAAAACATCAGGCATTGGGATTCTTGTATTTACAGTCTAAGATCGTTCCGTCTTAGATGTCAAATCCACTTTTAAAAATTGTTGAGCAACCCAGAAATTTCCCATTTGCTGCCTAAGAAATGAAATGAAATATAATGATTTCCAAATATCCTGAGTGGTATGTATTAATTTCCTATATTTTAAAAATAAAACCGCATGACTAGATTTTACTAATAAAGTTTCCAAAAGATGTTACTTACAAGAGTGCTCTTCTGAGCCTCTGCCAACTTTGTAGCAATGAAGTACTGAATTGGCGCAAGGAGCACAATGACAGCAGCACCAACCAACGCGCTGGACCCAAGCAAATTGTAGAGCAGAATCACGCCCATTATGATCTAGCAGGGAAAACACAAGGCAAGGGGAAAAAGAATAGGGCTGTGGGGACCACTGCATGAAAGGAAGGATTTTTTAGTGAAATTACAGTGTTTCTTAATTGTTATAAGTGTATTTGGAAGTCAACTCAACTGTGACAGTTGAGTTTTGCTATGATTTATTTGGCAAAGGCTAAATAGCTGGAATTTATTTTTAGTGTCATGATGTGTGCAACTGGTACCGAACCAATTTACTGCATGAAGTTGTAGAGTGGTCCCAAGGATGATTTCAACCTGAAATGGGCTTCAAATTTTTAAAAGAAGACAAAATTTTTCTAGAAAATGTTGTCACCTGCCATAAATTTAACATCCCATATTCTCTTGGAATTGTATTAGCTTTTCAAGGCAAGGGGGATAGAAAGTAAGAACCAGCATCATCATGTAAGAGAACAAGATAGTTGTTTGTGGACTAAATGATCTGAGCTCGTCAGCTCCTCAATGACCCCAGACGTCACTTAATGACAAAAAGGGTAGGTCTAACTAAAACCGTGGAGAAGCTAATGTTGGTGCCCCATCTTACCTTACTTCCCTTTTTAAATTTATTTCCCAAACCGAAGACTGAACCCCTTAGGCCTAGCCTCTCCGGTTTGTCACCTTCTTCTTCTTTTTTTAAAACTCAGGTTTTAACCCTGTTATCGTCTCTTGCTGTTGTTTTTTTCGATTTCCCAAGAGCTCAGTTTATCGTAGCTCAAGATGTCAACAAATGAATTGTATCCGTACAGTTAAAGCCTTTAACCATGCCTATATGCCAATGATAACAGCTTATTAGTGACCATCTGGGGGCAACGGCACATGTTTAGTGCCTAATCAATTAGGCTTTTTGGGAATTCCAATGAAAATGAAAATTTCCTTCAGGTCACCTCTGATGCAGTCATTTAGAGGCAGCCTGGAATTTTTGATGCACTTTAAATTACACCATATAGGCAGCTACCTAGTTGACCTGTGTATAAACACATTTTGATAAAATAAAACAAAGCATGTTCTAAATCTTTACTTTGTGCCAAGCACTGTGAATGATATACACATGGATTTGGATTTCCATTACAAATGAAAAAACAAACAATAAATTTTAAAACTGATATCTTCTTGTTCTTATTTCCTCTGTAAATAAGAATCTTACTTATATTGATCTACCTGAACAGGCATAGCCCATAGATTGGGACACAGGAACAAGAACCACATGAGTTGATTGGTTTCAATGGCAACCAAGTTATTGATCTGACCCAGGGTCATCTCACCCATGGATAAATTAGATGTAGAAAGCCTCAGGATTTTATTGTATATCATGGCCTGAAAAAACAAAAAAGAAAAGAAATGTACTTGAAGCTCTAAACTTAATAATCAATATTATGCTTATTTATTTTCATTGGAAAAAAATAACTTTTTAAAAATTTTTGAAAAAAAGGAGAAAAACCTTATAATGCCATCTTCTTAAGTCAACCATTATTTTCATTTCAGTATTATTACTTTCAGTCCTCAACCAAATAGAAACTTATTTTTTCTGGTGATATAATCTAAACATATATTCAAATTTAAACATAATCTCTGGAACAAATAGTAACAGAAATAAATAAATGCAAGATTTCAAAATATCTTAATATATTATTATAAGTATTATTTTTAATTCTCAGTGGGTTTATTAATTAGTTCTGTGGTTCTTTTTTATTAAGTAGATCCTAGAAGTGTTGATGTCATAATATCACAGTGAAAATGGAAGGAAAAAACTAAACTGAAGCCTCTACCATTCCTATCACTAGATGGTATGTGGCATTTTCAAGAGGCCAAGATCATTCAAAGCTTGTACGTACCAGCAGGGCTCCACGGAGATTAATGCCAGTCTCTATGGTTACATAGTAGGAAGCCTGCAAAAATGTCCTTTGCAGAATAAGAGCCAAGAACAGAAGAACTGCTAGAACATAGGCATTTTCAAGAAATTCCTTTGATGAGAGGGTTTCTGAAGTCTTATCCCAAAAGAAAAAAAGATATAAATTAAAACTGTTCGTATACTGGTATACAGTTTGCACGTATTAAACAATACATGGTTGTTAAATATAAAAATTCAATGACTTTATAGTACAGCAATGGAATGAGCCACGGCAAGGCAATTTTGGTTTTTCCTCATAATATCCACAGATACAAATACAAACCAGTTGTAAATGTAAAAAATGTAAAAAATTTTTTACCAATGTAAAAAATCCCAAATTGATCATTAAGATGGCTGGAAATGCCTGAAGGCATTTGTAGGGAAAAAGGTACATTTAAAATTTTTTAAGTTGAATATATTTTCTACAAAGATAAAGTCTACCTTACTTAACTGGAAAATAGTAAACCAAGATAGAAGTTAGTTAGACTGTAATTTAGAAGTAGAAGCTACAAAGCTGATAGTCGGTCAGCAAGACCAATGGGACAAAAATAAAATTTCCAAGACCAATGAAACAAAAATACAATTTCCATAGCCTTATTAATTTAAAATAATTCTACAGAGTTGACTTCTTCTGATCTTCATCTATCTGAATTCATATAATGAAATAAATTATAAATTATAAAATACATAATTTGGCTATTTATTTCACCCACATGACACTTTCAGTGACAAAACACAACTTATGAAAAACTGTTTTAGTCAGATTATGACTTAAAGTCATCATAAGAATATACAGATTGATTGCTTTTTGTTTGTAACTAGCATATGGTAACTTGTTTGTTAGAAGTAAGGGAAAAGCAACACATGTCAATTTGGGCACTCTTCAGTTTTTATGGTTTAGATCCATTAAATTCTACTTCTGGTCCCTTCCTCTTCTTTCCTGGGGATACATACAAATGTGTAAGTGTCTTCCTTCTCAGAAAAATACGTGGTTAATACGTGTAAGGGAGAGGGATGATGGAATTCTATGTGGAATTCCGATATCTGTATGTAAATCAGGCTACTAGGGACAAAACATCACAAACGTTTATTCAATGGTAAAATATCTGGTTCACCTCTATTACAATTGAGCACTAATATATGCAAGGAACTGGGCTAAGCGTTGTGGGCACAAATGGGAACTGTTCCTAGTTGCTCTGTTTAAAAGAGCTCACAACCTAGAAAGGTAAGTATATCCATAAATAACCTGCTTCATTATAAATAGCATTTATGGTAAGTGTCAATGCAAAGTGAACAACGTGTTAGAAGGGTACCAAGGAGAGTCAAATTCCAACTAGGACAAGCAGAAAAAGTTTCACCAAAGATGCAGCATTTACTGCAGGCTTTGAAAATGTGTACAATTTTAATAGGTAAAGAAAAGAGGACAGGAAATTAGATTGAGAGAATAGAAAAGGAAAACTGATTCATCGGGACTAGAGTTTCTATATGTGAAACTAGGGAAATCAACTCTTATTTTAGAAAGAAACTAGGTAGGAAGTTCATGATGCAGACTTTCTTAAGAACAGGAAATATAAGATATAAATTTATAACAGCAAATAATGTATACTATATAGTCCCCAACAGTAACATCATATCTAATAAAAGTATAATGTGACTTGCCCTGATAATTGTGAAACAGGGTGATGGCTTTTACTACATAGGAAAAGATAAAAGTACATACTACAAATCACATTGCCGATATCATTGGTCATAGGCCTCTAAAAAAGTGACTCAGCCACCCTCATGTACTCATGAATGAAAATTCTTTACAGAATTGCTATAAAGATCTAATAAAATAATCAATATGAAATTTCTGAGCATCGTTTCTGGCACACAGTAAATGCTTATTAAATGTTTATAGCCTCTGAATCTGAAAAATAATTTTGTTGGCCACATCCATTCATTGAATACATACACTCATGTTTTTCTCTACAAGGAAAATTATTGTTTTCTTTCTTTTAAAAAGCATTCAATTCTCTGTAAATAAGCCTGTTTGAACTGCTCATAAAACTGCACTCCAAAAAAGTAACAATTATAAAGAAATTTGCCAATAATATGTTTCCTTTCAAAAGCACCACAAACTTACCCCTGTTGTGTTATTTGTCCCATTCTGGGTTTCATTCACACGTTGAACTATTCCAGAAATACAGAGAGGTCCAGCAAAACCCAGTAAGTCAGCAAGATAACGAAATGTGCTACTAAGTAGAATTGGTCTCCCAAAAGCTGTGTACATTGCTAGCCATATAGATGGAGTCCGATTTGGACGATCGGCCACTTTTTTCTGAAAGAAAAAAAAAAAAACTTGATGAACCATAATAAAATAATAGAGCGGCAATTAATCTTAGGAACTATGGGAATCTCTTCCAATATTTCTGATATTTTAAAAGATTAAAAATAAATGTTACTGAATCCCTTTCAATATAGTACATATAGTCTGGTATCCTTGCACCCTTTGTAAAAAATAACTACTGAATGTGTTTTAATGAAATAGAGAGAATGAAGAGTAACCAGGCCAGTTTTTCAAACATTTTGTATTATTTTTAGTTGTCAAAGGATGACCCCAAATTCTTAAGACCAAACTAATTTTAATTCCCTTTGATTTAGAAAATGAATAAATCTGTCATGAATATTACCAAATAACACTGTATGGAAAAGAAAATAGTAAAATACAAAGGTCCAGGTTATTGACAGTCTAGTTAAGATTTCTGAAGTCACCAGATCACAAGAGATTCACCTATCAAGTTACAAGCTAAACAAAAGAGATCATCCAACTTCAAATTGTTTCTTCTCCAGGTATTTCACATCTCCATAAATGGGGGTCAATAATTTTTTAAAAGTTACATTAGACTTGTGTTTGCTAGTTATTCCTCAAAGAAATGCAGAATGAAGAATGGCATATTTGCTTAAGCCAACTCATGGCTTCACACTTCTATAATCATGTGTTGAAAAGATTTTAAGACCTGAACAATTATAATTACATCTTGGAGAGGAAGTAGATAGAGTTTCTTCATTGTGGCAAAGAAGCTAACTCAATGCATTATAGTTCAATCATGTTTCATATTCAACTCCTTGTGAGATGAATAATTCAGTTATTTTTTAAAGTTTATTGATAAAAGACATTAACACACCGAGTTCAAGTGACTGTATTATAAAAAGCACTCAGAAAATTTAAGCTATGCTTAGGCTATAGCATTCATCTTTACTTTAGAAAAGAAGTTTTTAAAATATTATGCAGGGCTTCCCTGGTGGTGCAGTGGTTGAGAGTCCGCCTGCCGATGCAGGGGACACAGTTTCGTGCCCCAGTCCGGGAGGATCCCACATGCTGCAGAGCGGCTGGGCCCGTGAGCCATGGCCGCTGAGCCTGCGCATCCAGAGCCTGTGCTCCGCAACGGGAGAGGCCACAACAGTGAGAGGCCCGTGTACCGCAAAAGCAAAAAAATATATATATATATATGCAATACTTTTCCCAGAGGTGAAACCAGAGAGATGACTCAGGTTTGTTTGTAGTAACCATTTCCTGCAATATTAATTTCATAACACACATTTTTGACACAAAACAGAGGTCACTTTCATCATTTACCATAAATGCTTTGTTGATCTTTATTTAGAACAGCCAAAAACTCTTTAACTGATCCATCATACCCAATTCCCTTCCAATGCTGGTGTAAATACTGCTATTTTTAATTACACTAATATCTGTAGGTGATAGCAATATAAAACACATCTTCCACAGTGGCTATCACACAGAACTACTCAGAATGATAATAAGACAAATTGAAAATATCCAAAGATTCTGATATCTAAATTTTTAAAAGCAATTATAAATACCCAAAGAAAGTACAAGAAGAAACCAATTTTGACAGATATGTAGGATGATACATGGAGTAGGTAGATGATGCCCCTTTATTTAATTTAGTTCCCCAATTTTGAAATACAGAATCCAAATTTTAATTAATAATTAATTTAAGCGTTTTCGTTTCTCAAAAGTTATTCATTGATACTTTCCCTTTAAATAACAACATTATTGACAAGATACCTGAAAAAAGACAATAAAAATTCCATGAATTATTAATATATGGTGACAAGGATTAGACATACACAATTATTGAACTTAATGCTTACTTTCTATTTGGTCCTAGAGAAAAGACAGTGTTCTCTCTGTCTCTCCTCATGTAGTGACTGGGCAACTAACTCACCATATTTCATAGGCTCTTCTGGTATATTCTCAGCAGCCCAGTTATCCTGACTCAAAACTACTGGGAAAGACAGATTGAGAAAATCTGCTCTTCCTTAACTGTACGTGTTATTTAAGCTTAGTGCCTTTATATTAATAGGCCCATTCTCTACAATCACGGACATGAAAAACAGATACTAACTTACCTTTTGTTCTTCATATGCATCTTTCAAACAAACATAATTTGTCACCGCCCTCATTGCTATTGGTAATTTTCCAATCGCCTTCAGATCAATAGGCTTTTTATGAGCGGATATGATGAGCGTGTTCATCCACCAGTATGTTGCTTTTGACAGTAAATTCACAAACGGTTGAAGAAATCTCACACCCAGATCCTGGAGGTCTTCAGGAGGCTTTACTTTCTGAGGATTCATGAAGAACACATATCTCTGTGGCAAGAAAAATTCCACAGGATAACAACCTAATTCTTTTTACACATATTAAAAATAAAATTTAACCTTTCCTACAGTTTCATTTCATGAGGCCAAAATTCATATTTTCATACTTCTTTCCATCCCTTTCTGAAATATCCTTTTGAGGAAAAAAATCCCTTTTGTTGTGACTACATTCTAATTAAATTCCAGAATTTCACACTTAATACACTTGGGCCAATGCTAAAAATCAATTACCCCTTTAAAAGAGAGTTATCACTAAAAATCAATCTTTCGTGATATCCTTTCATGATATTTCATGATACTTAGTGGTAGATTCAACTAAATGAATATTTTTACATCATGCAGGTTGCTTAAATGTGTTAGCAACACCACTGTTGAGTCACTCTGTTAATTTGTGGTCTGGCTGCTGTTCGCTGTTTCCACTATCCATTGTAACATGTATCTTGTCATTCACAGCAAATTCAGAGTGCTCTGACGGAAAATGAACATTGAAAAATCAGTCACTATTATTTCACACTACATAACGGGCAGCGTTATGTGGCGGGAAGTAAGTACAAGAGGTTTGTAATCACAGACCAGGTATGAGATTGACCATATTACTTTGGCTCTAAAGCTAGAGTTATGTCTATGGAAGTTTCTTCATCAATGAAATGAGCAAACTGGATTAGGTTATCTTCTTTTCCATTCAAAATTTCTGCGAATACACGAGTTTGATTAAGCCAGGTTTGCTTTGGACCAATCATGGATGATGGAACTACCTGATGAAAACAGTTTCATCTATAATATAGACTAAGCATAATGTTTGGCACATCATAGGCACTTGATCAATATTTATGAATGAATACAGTAAATAGATTCCAGGGTCATATTGAGATTTCGGGAACATTAATGGTCTGAAACTTAGTAATTAGTTCAATTTTATATTTATACACATAGATGATATTCCACTGTTTATCCTCTTAAATACTGATTCTTAACTGACAATGATCTTTAATATTCAGGCCTTGAACTCCAGTAACTACACAAAAATCACTAGATACCTACTCTGACACGAATGACATTGATCTCCACAGCCATCAGGAGTCCATTCAAGATGACCATTATGCCTGTGATGCAGAAACGCAGGTCTGATACTCCCCAACCAGACTGCCAGTATTTGACCAACTTTATGGTTTTCGTGATAAAGGCCATTACCCAATACAGGAATAAGGCTGGAAAAATAAAAAGTAAAAAGAAAAGATACAATCTTTCACTGCTATTTTTTAAAGCTTCACTGAAATTTCAATATAAATACAGTGTTGACAAAGACAATTTAAGATTTTCTATTTCCAGATAATTTTATTTGTTAACGAAATAACAGATATGCTTTAGTGCACTTTTGGAGTTTTGAATTGGAAGTATGATAATGACTTTAAAATATTAGTGCTTCCACTCTGATTATGTGGGATAGATGTGCAGATATAAGGAGACATGTAAATAAGGACAGACTATACTCTTCAGAAATTAACGTGTAATTAATTCTATAGACTTTAAAGTTGACTTTATCTTTTGGTCTTGTTTTTTAAGAAGCCCTGATTATATGAAGAGTTAACAAACTGTTATCTGTGTAGCCTATCCCTTAGTAAGTATCTTGCAATTTCCAGGGGTGTTATCCTGGAATTATTGTGGAATCTATGTAGCAATGTAATAGAGTTTCTGCTTTACTGATCAGAATTCAGGTAAGTAAGTGACTCTTCTCACCCAAATGGGTTAAAACACCACAGGCATCCACAGTACACAGAGAAGAACACTGATCCTACAGAGCAAACTAGACCACAAGTAGGTCAGAAAAGTAGGGATCTATATCATCTCATAACCACAGCCAGCATTTTGCAGAAATATGAGATGAAAGCACAAACTTTCCTAGAAATCTGTTGTCAAGGATCCAGCATACTTTGAACTTTGAATAAAGCTCAGTACAAATGAATATGAGATGAGCAAGAAGAAATCTAAAATACACATAAGACAATCCCGCTTGGACAACACTTATCAAAACCAGAAAGTTTAAGGGTGATCACAACTTCCTTAGAGAAAAATAACTGAACATTGGCATAGAAACTTATATCTTGTTTTTTAGCTTAAAATACAGGGATTGTCAGAATGGATTTAGAACAAATAAGTGGACCAAATTATGCGCTATCTAAAGAGATTCACCTTAATATAAAGAAACAGTAGATTGAAAATAAGTGGGTGGAAAAAGCTATACAATGAAAACAAGAAGCATTAGAAACCCGGAGTGGTTATATTAGTATCAGATAAAATAGACTTCAAGACAGAGTATTAGCAGAAAATTTTTAAACTTTTAATAATGATAAATGTGTCATTTTTCATAAAGACAATTAAAAATACACATATGCCTAATAAAGATTTAGAAAGTCTGAACATTATCAAACATCTTGAACTACTTTATATGTATAAGATTGATATTTAATATTATAAAAATACACCACCTCTTCAAAATCTACATTATTGTTAAATTCACATGGTACTAGTACACACTATATACTCACTCAGAAAACAAGAAGCAATAAATTGAAAATAATGGAAATCATATAAAGAATGTTCTCTGATCATGATGAAGTTAAATTAAAAATCAAGAACAATAAGCATATTGACTTTTCTATTGCTGTTTAGCAAATTATGATAGGTTTAGAAATTTAAAACAACACATATTTATTATCTCACAGTTTCTGTGAATCAAGGCTGCAATCCAGGTGTGGACTAGGGCTACAGTCTCAACAGATTTGGTATCTTCATCTTTGCCAAACCTTATTGGCTGGAAGCAAGTCACAGGTCCACTCATACTCAAGTCACTCAAGGTCCACTCACACTCAAGTCTCAGGTCCACTCACACTCAAAGTATACAGAGTGTGAACACCAGGCAGAGATAATGGAGGTAATCTTTGGGTTTTTCCACACACTAAGATATCTAGACATCTCCAAATATTTGGAAATTAAACAATATGCAAGAGGGAGGAGATATGGGGATATATGTATATGTATAGCCAATTCACTTTGTTATAAAGCAGAAACTAACACACCATTGTAAAGCAATTATACTCCAATAAAGATGTTTAAAAAATACATTTCTCGTTAACCACATGTTGAAAAAGAAATCACTAGGGAAATTAGAAAACATTTCAACTAAGTTATAAGGAAAAACTACAGATTAAAAAATTAAGAATTGCAAATAATATTTAGAGGAAAATTTATGGCTTTAGATATTTATTTTAGAAAAAATTAGGTCCAAAATCAATGACCTAAGTTTCTACCTTAAAAGCTAAGGAAATAACAATGAACAAAATAAAAAGATGAGAGATAACAGTAAAAGGCAATAAAATAGAAAATGAATAACTGAGAAAATGTACAAATCCAACAAGGTTGATTTTTTTGAAAAGATCAAGAAAATTGATAAGTCCCCAGCTAGACCGATCAGGAAAACAACACAGATTTACCAATATTAGGAATAAAAGAAGAGTTATCCTTATGTATCCTATGTACTTAAAAAATATGATCAGGGAATATCTTGAACAATTTTTATGACAATAAATAAAAAAACTTAGATGAAATATAAATTTTCTCTATATGTGGAATCTAAAAGGAAAAGATACAAATGAACTTATTTACAAAACAGAAACAGACTCATAGACTTAGAGAATCAACTTATGGTCACCAGGGGATAAGGATGAGGGGGAGGGATAGTTAGGGAGTTTGGGATTGACATGTACACAGTGCTATATTTAAAATGGATAACCAAAAAGGACCTACTGTAAAGCACAGGGAACTCTGCTTAATATTATCTAACAACCTAAATGGGAAAAGAACTTGAAAAAGAATAGATACATGTATATGTATAACTAAATCACTTTGCTGTACACCTGAAACTAACACAGCATTGTTAATCAACTATACTCCAATATAAAATAAAAAGCTAAGAAAATAAAGATAACTTCCCTTGAATCTAAAATAAAAAGTAAAATAAAAATAAGCTTGTGTAATTTCAAGAAACAAAGGAAATTTTCTCAAAAACTATAACTGCAAAAACTGCCATAAGAAGAAACAGATACTCTGAAGAGTTGATAATAAAGAAATAAATTTATAATTTAAAATCCCTCCTTAGTTAAAACTCCAGGCCCAGATGACTTCACTGGTGAATTCTACTGAACATTTAAGGAAGAAATGAAATTAATCTCACACAATGTCCTTCAGAAAACAGAGAAATAGAGAACATTTTCCAATTCATCTGTGTATCCCAACGTATAAAAGCATGACAAAGCTATTGTGAGGAAAAAAAAAAAAACCCAGACCAATATCCCTCACAATAAATGTAAAAAACCCTAACAAACTCTAGCAATATGTAGCATGGATAACAAATCATGACAATGTATGGCTTAGCCCAGTATGCTCGGTTACTTTATCATTTGAAAAACTGATCAGTGTACATCAGCAGAAACAACAGAAATATAGTTGCTACAACTGATGCAGAAAAAAAGTCTTTCAACAAAATTCAACATTTATCATGACTAAAAAAGAGAAACCCTTGAGAAAGCAAAGCTTTGCATAGAAAAAAAACTTACTTGATAAGGTCTTATATAAAAAGCTTATAATCAATTTTATAATTAAGTATGAAAGATTATATTTCCCTAAAATCAGGAGCTAGGTAAGGATTTCACTCTCACCATGTCTATTCTGCATCTTACTGGAGGTTCTACGTAGTGCAATACAGCAAGAAAAAGAAAAAAAAAGCATAAAGTTTGAAAAGAAACAAGTATAACTGTCTCTACTTTCAGATGGTATGTTTGTTTATATAGAAAATCCCAAAAAACTTACAGAGCAATAATTAAAAGTGATGAGTGAATTTCCAAGGTAGCAAGATACAAGGTCAATATAAAAAACCCGTTGTATTTTACACACTGGCAGAAACAATTGGAAAATAAAATTTTAAATACACTTCCATTTATAACAGCAGTGGTAAAACAAAAAAGCTAATAATAATTTTAACAAGACATGAAAGATCTCTACATCTCTATAAAATATTGCTACAGGAAATGAAAGGAGACCTAAAAAAGTAAAGAATGGATTGTGAGACTCAACATTTTTAAGATGTCAGATCTCCCCCAAATTTTTCTGTACATTCAGTGCGATTCCTATCATAAGCCCCTCAAGGAATTTTTTTTTAAGTAGGAACTGACGACCTGATTCTAACCCGTATATGGTAATAAAAAAGAACTAAAATATCCAAAACAGTCTTGGGAGTAAAACAAAGAAAACAAGCTGTATGATTGTAATACATGACTTCAAGACCTCCAAAGCTACAGTAATCAAGACAGAATAGTGATGGCATGAAAATCCATGAATGTATCAAAGGAATGGAAAATATAGAGCCAAGAAATAGATCATACTTAAAGTCATTTGCTTTAATTTTTTCAAAGGTCCCAAAGCAATCCAATGAGAAACGGAAAGTCTATTCCACAAATGGTGCTCAAACACAGCTATACATTTGGAAAAAAAAGAACCTTGACACCAACCTCATATACCATACACACAACCAATTTTAAATGGATCACAGTCCTAAAAATAAAAACTGAAAGTATAAAGCTTCTTAAAAAACCCAGGAGAATACGAGGGAAACATATTTTGAGGGAAGGCAAAGATTTAAGACACAGAGAGCAATAACTATACATGAAAAAATAATAAATTATACTACATTAAAATTAAAATCTGTTCATCAAAAGACCCTGTTAAGTAAATGAGTTTGCAAGCCACAGACTGGGAGGGAAATATTCTCAAAACATGTGTCTGATGACAAGCTAGTGTCTAGTATATACAAAATACTCCTACAACTCAATAATAAAAATGCAGTCCAATAAAAAGTGGGCAGGAGATATGAATATGCACTTCACAAAAATAACAAATGGCCAATAAACTCATCAAAAGTGTTCAACATCATTAGTCATCAGGGAAATGCAAATTAAAACCACAATGTGTTATTAGTACACACCCACCAGCATGGCTAAATTAGAAAATCAAGATCATCAAATGGATGTGAAACAACTGGAATTCCCACATGCTGTTAGTGAGCATGTAAAATAAACCACTTTGAGAAAAAATCTGATGGTTTCTTACAAATATAAACATTTAGGCACCTACCCTATGATCCAGCAATTTCATTCCTAGGTATTTACCCAAGAGAAATAAAAACATACATTCACAAAAAACTTGTACATGCATGTTTATAGCAGCTTTTTTTCATGACAGCCAAAATCTGGAGACAGTCCAGGGGTCTACTGACAAGAGAATGGAAAAACTGTGGTATATTTACACAGTGGAATACAACCCGACAATCACAAGAACAAAATACTGATTGATACTACATTATGGATAACCCTCCAAAAATCATGCTGAGAGAAAGAAGTCTTACACAGAAGAGTTTACACTGTATGATTCAATTTATGTGAAGTTCTAGAACAGGCAACTCTAATCCATGGTGAGAAAAAAATCGGTTAGATGTGCCTCTACAGAGATGAAAATGAGGATTGATTAGTAAGGGGCACAAGAAAATTTTCACGGATGATGACAGTGTTCTAGATCATGATAGGGTTGGTTATACAGGTGGATGCATTTAACAAATTAAGATTTCTGTACTTTGGTATGTAAATTTTATCTCACAAAAAGAACTGCAAACAAATGTTTAACTTTAGCTAATAATATGCATGCTGAAATAATCAGGGAGTGATGAATAGCAATGCCTGTGACTTACTTTAAAATGCATCAAAAAATTAAGATGAATTGATGGATGAATAGGGGAGTGGAAAGATGTAGATATTTGATAAAATAAATAGAAGAAAATGTACACTGAAGAATCTAGGTGGTAGAAAAATAAGTATTCATCTAATGCTTTCAACTTTCTCTCTGTTTGGTGATGTTCATAATATAATGTTGGGACAAAATTACTAGTTCTGGGTTCTTAAAATGTGTGATTCTTCTAGGTCCAAATATTTCTCTCCTAAAATAAGGAGAAAGTTAGACTAGCTTTTAACTCTATAAGTCCTTCCAGAAATATGATCAAATTGTGCCCTCTGTCTTGTATCTACATAAAAATTTAGATCCGGATTCTGACTGCATTTCCTTCAAAATATCATTAAAGTGCACATTTCCTTTCTAATTACATCTTATAACTCTTATATCCACAACAGTTTTTCAGAAACTTAATGTCAAGAGTATTGAATTCCCAATGTTATATATATTTTTGCTGTTGCTTTTTTGGGGCATCTACACAAGAAGATTTCCGTAATAATATCTGCCTACAATTTTGTACCAAACAGCTTTCTGTTAAGATAATTCTGACTTGGACAAGCCTTTTAAATTAATATTGAACCCTGACAACTTGTTTTTATTTGATTACCTTTGCTGAATCATATAATGTGACGCAACACAGAATTAAATAATCAGCACTTATCACTTATTCATTTCAAATTTCAATTCATTTCAAATTGTCCTCTGGATAAACAAATAAAATAATATTCGTGTGGTTTAATCATTCCTTTTCCTAACTGCTATATTCAGTAGTCAATGTCATTTTCATCAAATAACAATCAAACAAAAATCCATGAACCTTAGAAAACTGTAAACATTTACTCACACAAAAACATACAACTCTGCCTACCATTTTAGAGGACACACAGGCCCCTGCAACCCATGCATAATCCACGTTCTGTATCTTCACCTCAGCTTTCTATATGAAAGTGTACACCAAGGAATGCAAGGATGGATCACAGTATTACATGTAACTACTTGGGATGAGTTCTTTATTTGAGCATAAAGCAAAAAATAAAATTAGGAAAATTTTAGACAGTCTCTGATTTCCACAGGACAAGAAGGCAAGAGACGCTTATAAAAAGTAATGTTAGGCAGGATGTAGATGTGAGGGGCTATGATTTGGGGGCAGCTGCTTCTCAGGAGAGTATAGTTTTCAGCATGCAATGAACCACACTCCACTGCAGAGAGGCCCCCGATGCCTCAACAGCAATTCTAGGAAGAGTGTGACATGCCCACAGCATCCATGAAAGACTTGGATCTTCGGAAAATGTCTCAGGCCTCCAAACCAGAAGCAGAAACATGAAGAACTAGCTGGGGTGACTTGCTCATGAGATGTCCTGAGGGGATAGAGTTTTCACAGCCTATAATAACTCAACTTACTTCATCTCCACATTTAATGGGAGACTAAAGAAGAATTAATTATTATGGTTTTCTCATGCCTTCCAATCCCTACCCTTGCTGAGAGCATTTACCATGAGGAAAAAGAAAAACAAATAGCTCTTTGGGGAAAAAACAACAATTACAACACTTGGATCATACTTACCTAAAAGTAATTTAGGAAAATTTGATGTTTCAATATTATGATAATATACTATTGATGTTGTAGTGGCAACAAATCCCATCACGGCTGGCATGAAGAGGTGGAGATGCCGCGACTCGCGCCGTCTACAGAGAGCGGGACAGTATCAGTGTCTACAGCTGATGGTTCCAGGCAGCGTCACATTTTGTTTCCAACTTTTTCATTAAAACGTTCTCTTAGCAATATTTAAAATACAGAATGAGGTATTTTATATACAGAATGCTACGAGAACATACAAGGAAGATTACATTGGGAGACATAATTCTGCTGAAAAGACTTGCCCTCACATGGAGGGTTGGGTAAATACAGCTAAACAAGATGTTACAATGCTTACAACAAAAGCAAATGTGTAACAATTCCTATACTGAAGGGCAGAACTGCTGAAATAATTTAACACCTGAAGCAAATAAAAACAATCAGCTGAATATGAACTCTACTGTATGTTAAAGTACATTTATTCTTTTGATAGTTTTCCCAAACTTTATGGCCTTCAGTGGCTTCTCCATTTTCATTAATTCATTCAACACATATGTGTTTGCTGGTCCAGACACTATTAGATTGTGGGATGCAACAGTGAACAAGACAAGATATAGTGTCTGTGGTCACAAAGTCTAGAGTCTATTGAGAAGAACAATAGGAAATAGGGAATTATAACACAGGTGAAGGGAATGGGAATGCATGTAAGGCTAGTGCCTGAGACAGAGAAAGCCTTGAGAAAGGAGTGACTTCTAAACTGAGACCTTAAGAAGAGGAATTGCTCCTCAGAGGAAGTAGAAGAAGACTATTCCAGACAGAGGGTCTAGATACGTCCGAGGATACTACTACAAGAAATTCAGTGTGACTGCAAGGACATGAGACTTCATTCTGAGGTCAATAAAGAGCTTCAGGTGGATTGGAAATATGCCAGGACAGATGTGCATGGTAGACAGCCCTCAAGTCCATTTGTATTAATAATGCCATACAGTTAAACATTTACATTTTATCAAATTATTGAAATATATTGGTACACAAACGGTATAGAGAAGGAAGTAAATAGTTCAAGAGTGAAGGAAAGAGGAAGATTTGGGAAGGTCATTTCAGAAAAGGTATAGTTGACAATGAGAATTGAAATATAAAAAGGAAGCCACTACTCAGGAAAGCAGTGGAAGAGCACTTAAAAAACAGGGAACAGAATGTGTAAAATTCCAAGTAGTTTAATGTTCCTTAAGTAGTAAGTTTGAGGTCAGTTGTATTATGAAAGGCATTGTATGCCATGGTAAGGAGCTAAAATCTAATCTTGCAGAAAACAGAAATACTTTAACAGGAAAGTGGTAGAATAAGATTAGGGTTTTAGAGATAGATCAATCTGGTAGTAGTGTGGATGATGGAGTTGGTAGGTACTGTGCGTGTCTGAGGTGAGGGGAGAGACACAGAAGAAGGAAAGTAGTTAGTAAACTATGAGGAGAGGCCAGATGAGAGATGATGAAAGCCTGAGTTGAGCTTTGGCAGCAGTAACATGAAGGAGATAATACAGTCTTTTGACAGTCTTTCTTCCTTCTCTTTGGACCACAGTAAGCCTTAGAGAAGTCACTTCTGGAGCAGGATAACTTAGAGGTTAGAGTGATGAGACCTTTACATGGAGAAGTAATTTGCATGTATGAGTTAGGAAGGTGTTTTGCAGGTATGTTACAGGCTTACTTTAAACCATTTAACTTATGCTCCAAAGTAACTGTAATTTAATGTTGGTAGAATACCAAATTATGAGTAGCTTTAATTGTATGTTTAAAGTCATATGTTCACTTGGAAAAGACTGTCAAAATGAACAGGACTTAGCGTTAGGGTATAAGTGTGATGGTGATGGAGGTGTAGAGAACAGTTCCCAGGGTGCTTGGGCAGATGGTGATAAGATTTTAAGAGGAAGAGCCCATTGGAGAGAGGAATGTATGGAATGTGAAGGTGTCTAATAAACATGCAAAAGAAGATGCCTAAAAGGCAAGTGTACATGGAGATCTGGAACATAATCAGGGACGTTTGGAGTTAGTAATACAAAGAGGGTAATGAAATTGTGATAGTACTATGATAGCGTAAGAGCAGGCTTAAAAACCACCCACCTCCTCCCAGAAACAGTTCAAATAATCAAAGAGAAAAAGTAGGAAATAAATAGTTCATCGTTACGGAAATTAAGAAATGCTTCTAATACTCTTTAATTATTGAAGCAAAGAAAGAATCAAAAGGCCACTTAATATTTAGAAAATTTAAAAATGAGCACACTACCCATAAAGGCCTATGAAAAGTTGTCAAAACCATACCCAGAAGAAAATTATAATCTTAAACATATTCAATAAGAAATTATTATAATAATAAATTAAGTAGTCAATTCAAGAAGTTAGAAAAAGAATAACAAACAGTAAGGGAGGCAACAATAAAGGATTAATAAAGACAGCAGAAGCTACAGTAAGGTTTATATTTACTTTATTTCTTTATTAGGAATTTAATATGTTTCTTAACCATACTAGTATTTTTATTAAGATTTCTATCACATTGTAACTGCTCTACTTACAATGTAGTATATTTTTTGAGTGTCCCAAAACCCTATTGTTTCCCTTAACCTCTATTATTTTTAGAGAAAGATTTGCAGACTTAAGTGTTTTGGTAGAAGCATAAATATCCTATTATAGGAGAAAATATTTAGTCAGAAAGTTAGAGAGAAAACCAAAAACTATATAGCACAGAAAACAAAAGAACAATTTCAAAAAAAGAGAAAATGATAGAAATGAAAACCTAAGTGAAAACACAATAATAGTGAAGATTTTAATTTACACCTTTTGAATTTGATGGATTAAATAATATAAAAATAATGAACACACAGGACTGTAGCAATCCAATGGGTAAACTCAATAAAATTTTGTCTCCTATAAAGAATATATATTATTTCTTAATACTCATTAATTACTTATAAAATGATGAAATATTTGACTATAATGAAGATGTTAATGTCCCAGAAGGTATTCATTTAATAAATTATATGCTCTAATAATAAACCAATCAAATCATATTAAAGAGCAAACTGAAAATGATTCCTAGACCTAGGAGAGTATCTCCACCAGAATCACAAATTATTTAGATAGAAATAAAAAAGAGAATACTTCTTAGGAAAACCGGTGCAAAACAGGATGTTTCAAAAGAAAAATTAATAGCTTTAATATTTGTATTACTAAAAAAGACAATCAAATATTCAATCAGGAAAGCCTGCGCATTGTTTCACTGATTATAATGGGCATTTGTGATATTTTAGGTAAAATACAGTTCTTAAAATTTTGTTAAAAAAAAAAAGAAAGAAGGAAAGAAGGCATGATCAGCAGTGCCAAATATAATAAGTATGTTAAAGAGGAAAAGATGTCCATGAAGGCATCATTAATGTTCTCTGGGATACTTGTAGAAGCAGTTTCCAGAATAGGACAAGGCATGGGAGAAAGCAAACAAAATCTTTGGGTTCAGAAGTAACTGGAAGATGTCTTTTGGAGACTCCTGGTTGAAAAGGGGAATGAGAAGAGTCTGCAGCAAAAGAATGGGAGAGGGTAGCACAAGATCAAAGGTGTATTTCTGCTTGTTTTTAGCATGGGTCTCTTATATCACTACGGCTATAAAAAAAAGTTTCCGTCATTAGCACATGTCCTCATTATTAGCTCAGCCTCTGTCTTAAGTCTCTGACTGAATCTACACATCAACCATGAGGCTGGAAAGGAGGACTCATCCTTGCCCACACGATATCAAGCTTTTAGGACACATGGGACTTCCACTATATACAAGTACATAAAAACATGGAGAGTTAGCCTGTATATTAAGGGAATAAAAAAATGAAGACTAGAATTGGATATGCTAATACAAAAATGCCAAAGAGTTGTAAGCAATTCTCAATAACAGCCAATAAGCTTCTAAATGCTTGGAGAGGCGACATATCTTAGGGTCTCTGATTTTCCTTTTAATCAGAAACTAAGATGTGCACATATATGCAAAGAACTGTCATAAAACATTACAAAATAGATGGCTCCATGATAAAACTCTTGAAGTTTCATTCCTTGTTAACTGCAACAGAAAAACATAAACCTCAGGAGAGGTTCTTATTGGATAAGAGGAAAATGATTTTCAAAACTTTCTTTTTTAGACTTTAAAGACCTTTTCATATCAATTCTTCAATGAAAGATATACCATTTAGTGTAATTTTGTAATTGAAATTTTCCTATTACTTGAGTTTATTTTCTGTTACTGTGTGATAAAAATATTTCTCCCACATTATGTTCAAGTTCAATGGAATTTATTACATTCTAACTGCCTAATACAAACTTCTTCTTTTATAAGAATGACAAAATTCCTTCAAAAATAGGGGTTTCATGACAAATCCTGATCTTGAAATAGTTATGTGCTTTGCCTCAATTTGTAGCTGTATCCTCACTGGTTCTCAGACTCCTTTAATGTCTGCCTCATCTATCTTTGCTATTTTACAAAGTAAATTGAAATATCTGAGAACTGGGTATATATATTTATACATAAATATATAACCATTGGAGCTATATGTTAAAATAGACAATTCTTCTTGCTATTTATATCTAGTTTGGAAGATAAGGTAAACGTCAAAATGTTTAAAAAGAGAGAACTTTCTGCCAGGGCTTTGTAGACAAAGGAGCAAAGATACAGAAAGCACAGCAATGAGCACAAGCCCCAGAGATCTGAACTTGTATTATCAGAGAAAGGATGCAGCACCACAAAAATACAGACAACATGCATGTTTATCGTATAAAATGGGTGACATCTGTGGCGCCTAATAAGTTATAACCAAACAGTTAAGGCTGACTTGGTACGTTACACTCTTAACTGCTATCCATAGCAACATACCCACTAGGATTGCATAACCCCATTAACTAAGTGGAGTCACTTACGAATCTGAAACGATGCCTTCTGCTATTTCACACACATGCACAAATAGGAGGGCAAACGTAAGAATCCATCTCAGGTTGTGTCCAGGAAAATGAAGCCACGTATTGTGATGAATTTGTACTTTTGAGCTTTGACTCCCCCACCCTGAAAAAGGTAAAGAGATAAGCAAAGGATCAATTAGAATCATGGAAATAATTTACATTGTGATATGCTGGGTGGCATGGGGGTCCTGAAAACTTATTCCTTTCTAGGATAGCAATAGAAAGCCTGGGCTATTTTCATTATGTTAAAAAAAAAAAAAGAACAACTTCAATTAATTTTTCCAAGACTGCCTAGGTTTACACGTTAACATTTGTTGCCTTGCTTAGGAATAACACAAACTCTGGATGACAGCCTGGTTATTTCATGCTCATTAAGCTCTTACTGACAGGTCTCTGATTCACTCAAAAGAAAAATAAATTAATGATGATATTAATAAAAGCAATTTGGAGTCTCAAATCTTTCAAAAGATGGGATCTGTGGGAGGATTGACCGAAAAAAAAAACCCATTCTTGGTGATGAAATATAGGACCCATTGGTTGAGTCAACTCTTAATCATATGCATATCATGCAAGAAAAATGATAACCTATGACCCGGCCAGCACTATTCAGCAGTGCTAGTGGTATTTTCTCAAAGAAAGCTAAAGCGTTGTTGATTGACAAGCTTTTAAGGAGGCTCAAGAGCATTATAGGTTCACCCTTAGTTCCTCACTGAAGAAAAGAATTAGTTCTCAGATTACGTTTTAGTAAAATTTTGATGGTTTCCCCTCAAAAACACAGAGTAATGTCAACTCATATATGAGGTGCTAAGAAAGGACCCCACTCTTGTCTCTTCTGTCACCGTTATTTTCTCAATTTTTTGACCATAGAGAAACCCCACATACTTCAAGAATGAATGGGGGTGTGCGCTAAAAGTACTGAAGGAAGAAATTTCTGTTATTTCTGGACAAAAGGGACCCCTAAAGCATTCTTTGAAAAGAATACTGATTCATATCTTAGTTGTTCATTATTTGAAAATTAGTTACATTTCACATATTCTACTAGAATTTATGCTGTAAATTCCTGCAGGCAAGCTCTGTATTTTTTTTGCAACATTGTCATTTTCCTTATACCTGATACTTCTTTGAGATTTATTTATGATTTCTCACTAACTCAAGTAGCCAATGTTATGGATCAGTAGTCTGCATTTTTCTCCACCATTTCCCTTTGACAATGTTAATTCCAATTCCACTTGATTCAAATACCCTTTTGCCAGCCTCTTTGTTCCCTGCTAGAGATGCAAACAGGACTGTAATAATAATTGCTCTCAATAAGTTAATTGGATGTCAAAAAGGAATTATTAACTGTAAAATTGCAATAAAAAACAATGTTCTACTTTTGGCCAAAGGGCATTCTTAATGTCCTACAAATGCCACCACACATACAAGAAGTCCTGGTCCCAATATATTTAACGTCTATGAATTTGTTTGACATGAATAACTATGTACCAAGAGTTATGTTGGTCTCTGCATAATATATGTCATATAACAGAAACCCTTTGGTCACTGTTAGAATGCTAGGCACATAGTAATCCCTCAATTAAGACTTGTTCAATGAAGAAGTAAAAGCATACAAATTATTTTAAAACTTTTTTAAAGCGGATCCTTAAATTATGCTTGCTTTTTTTTTTTTTTTTTTTTTGCGGTACGCGGGCCTCTCACTCTTGTGGCCTCTCCAGTTGCAGAGCACAGGCTCCGGACGCGCAGGCTCAGCGGCCATGGCTCACAGGCCCAGCCACTCCGCGGCATGTGGGATCCTCCCAGACCGGGGCACGAACCCGTGTCCCCTGCATCGTCAGGCGGACTCTCAACCACTGCGCCACCAGGGAAGCCCCTATGCTTGCTTTCTTAACAAAACAGTCTGATTGTTTTCTCATTTATTTTTATGAGCAAAATCATGCATGGGAATATTAAGCACCAAATTCAAAATAGTGGTTACGTCTTTTGAAAGGACAGGAACATAGGATGCAGGAAGAGGAAGAGGATCAGGAAACGGTATTCATACTTTTAGATTCCTTAAAGTGAGTGTGGTAAAGTCAATAAATGTTTATTACATTAACCTCTGTCATTTTTATATATGAAAAATATTTTATAATTTAAAAATGCTAAAAGGTCTATTTTGGTTGTTTTGGAAAAGTTATACAAATTATACATAATCGCTCTAAATAATTGTATTTTGTGTGAATATATATATATATATATGTAAACTGCAAAATAATAGGGAAAACTATATTTTTACCTTCTTCCTAAATAGTTTGCACATGTACTCTTTCTACCTGAAACACACCCTAGTTTTTACTTGCACGCTCTGTATCTTTCAAGTCCCTAAACATGTCACTCTATGCATTGTCCCCACCAGCCCCAAAGAGTTAGTTGCTCTGGCAGGCAAACGCCCAGGATAATTTGTTCCTGTATCTGTAAATGTGCTTACAAGGTGGTGTTGGCATTTCTCTTCACTTTCTGACACACTTGTTTCACTGGAAAATTCCTGTGAATATTCCAGGCAAGTACTGTGTTTTACCGATTTTTCATTCTCTTCACCTAGCACAAAGCAAGCACTCACCAAATACTTTTGATCTATCTCATATAATTCTCTTTTCCTCTTTTTAAAAAACTGCTGCTACTTGAAGTCCATTTCTAAGAAGGCATGTGACTTCTACTTTATCTATAGAATATCAAATGCCAAAAACATAAGTAATTGGAAAACAAAATACTTGCTTGTTCTTTTCCCATAGACTTACATGCTAGTTCTCATGCTGGAGAAATTACATCAACATTATACCAAATCTCAGCCATTAACAAGACTCTTCTTATAAACACTAGGTGATGAACTGTAGGACAGTAGGTTACTTACCAATAAACAATATTGGAAAAGTGATAAACAACAGGAAGACGTGAGGGACCAAGTTGAGGGCATCCACAAAACAGGGATTTTGCAACACACCATCGTAGATATTATATGAAGAAATATTGTTACCACAGAATGAAAGGCTCATGTCTTCTTATATAGTTTACTCTAAAAGGGAGAGAAGGGAGGAAAAGCCTCTTATTATGAAATTCTCCTTCATTAAATTATAGCCTTAAAGAGGTGTTATATCATAAAATTAACCCCCTTTATCTTTGCAGTTGAGGAAATAGAAAACTCTATGCCAAAGTTATTCAAGATTTACTTATAAAGGCCTTATACCTTCCATAAGGTCCACTTTTCAATAGGTTTTTTTTCCAGATTAAAATATTCCATTTTAATTTGGAAAATACATAATATTTGATATCTACCAATAGTGGTAGCTCAAAGTAGTGTTTGTCTAAATAAATAATCAAAAAACAAAAATGGTTGTTTATCAAGAAAAAGGGGGAAAAATGAAACTGACTGAAAAGTCAAAATGGTGTAATATCAAATCCTTTCCCATGGTCATTCATTGAAAATGCTTTCACAAACAACTTCAGCTGGACACAATTTACTGCAACATTTCATTCATTGCAGGAAATAGTAATACAAAGAGACCAACTCGGAGGCAACCAGCATACAGCCTTTTTCTGAACAATAGAAAAATCAAGTGTTTAAGACTACTTAAATATAATTCAAGTGACAAGTTAATGAAACTACTCAGGTCCCAGGGTCACAGCCTATTCTTACATGAAATGCACCCTACTCAAGTTTTGAAACAAAGGATGCCTTTTTATTGGAAAGCTCTATTCCATTAGAGGAGAAGTAGACAAGCTTAGAGAAGAAACAGAGGTCAGGATTACACACGGTTTTCTTAGCCATTGTTGGGATTCTGGCTTCTACTCTGAATGAAATGGAGCCACTGAGAGGGTGGAGATCAGAGGAGTGACAAGCTCTGACTTACAACATTTTCAATGAATTCTTACTGCTGTGCTGAAACATGGTGTAAGAGCGAGGGTCTATCTCATCAAATGTGAAATGCCAGCAAGAGTTTTAGCATTCGGAAAACTTCTTTTATAATGCCTACTATTTATTTAGCACCTACTAAATTCTGGGAACTTTGTAAACATTATTTAAGCCCTCAGAACAATGAAGCAATGTTTGTGGAGCTCTTCATATTTTACAGAGGATGCTATTGATGTTCAGAGAGGTTCAATAACTTGCCAACCAGTAGAGTAGCCAGAATCCACAGACATGTGTCTGACTATAAACTATGTTCATCCCACGCCATCACATCATTGCTTTTTTTAAAGCAATCTCTTCTCTATTCATATTAAAATAAGCAGCAGTTTAAGCTTTCAACCTCACTGGACTTTGTTTCTTTTCCATACTTATGTCACCTTGGATTCTGAGTTAAGTTATTCAAGCTTGGCAAAGGTTTAGATAACTAAAATAGTACCTTTTCTCTCTTCCCTTTCATTGATAATTGATTTAGTAATGGTCACGAATCATATTTTTTTCCTAGAAAAAAACAAAATGTGTTATACAGAAAAGACTGGCAACAGTAGGAAAACTATTGGAGAAATCAAATTTTAAACAAAAATTTTATAAAACATATGAATAGAACAACTAGTTAGAAAGTCTGTGTATTAACAGTCTGTAAGTGGTCATATGGAATTCCTCTCATATTATTTCTGGTAAGACTTTTTTTTCTTATGTCCTCTAGTCAAGACCTTTTTTCATGTTTTTAAAAAATGTTATATTTTTTTAAAAACTCAAGATGAAGTTATATACTTGCCAAATCCTTACCAACTGTTAAGGTTCTAAACTAGATAAGGGAATTTTTAAAAGGACTTGAGATTTTTAAACTAGCAGTAAAATGGAAGTTCTGAGCTTATAATTGTATGTTAGATGTATTTCTGGTAAAAATGAAGAAAACAGAAACTGAAAAATAATAGCTTGTAATGGAATTTTTAAGACTACATCCTTTACTTAATAGAAGTGATAAAAGGAAACTTTAAGTTCACTCTTATTTGAAAGACATGTATAAACTGTTTCCTAGAACAAGCCGGAAAATAATTTTTACTTTAGCTAGTTTTATAATCTTATCAAAAGTTATAGTATTCCAATTGGCTACATTTATAAACCTTGATATTTCATCATGATCACTGAGCCAGATGCTAAAATATAATCTGAATTTGCAAAACATATATATACTTCATTAACAATAAGCACTGCCTGCCTGGTATTTAATCAATCCTGAAACCTACCAATTAAGGAACCTTTGGATATGTAACTGTGGAAAGAAAATATCAGAAAAGTACAACAACCTGAAAAAGTCAAAGAATATTTTGAGCCATGCACTTGATGTCTGGGACTTTAGGCCATTAATTAATTAAGTGTAAAAATACTTCTTGATGCTGACCATGCACTGGGCATTAGGAGTTCAGCAGTGCACATAACAGAAACAGTCCCTGTGGTCTTAGGCTATATAAATCAGACTAGATTAATCCCAAACATTCTTGGTATAATGTAAAGGTATCCCAAACATTCTTGGTATACTGCAAAGGTTATGATCCAAAAGACAGGGAAATATACAATGACATAATGGCATTAAAGTGCATACTTTCATACTGGTAAAGTAAAAACTATAGAATGATGTTTTTCTACCATACTCTTAACCTCACATTTCCCCTTGGCTCCCAGCCTGTTCACTGTCTCTCTCTGCATCCCTCCTTTTGCTTTTATTCTGCCTCTTCCTCTATCCTTTTCCCCTTACCCCTTAGCCTTCTCCTCCCCAACACCCAGCCTTATGCAGCACATTCTAATAACCAGCCCTTACTACAACCCAACACGGACAAAAAGAGGGAAAAAGTAAACTTATTGCAGATCTCTTGACATTGTTTGTGTTCACCTGAGGCGTTGTATTCAATCAGGATTTTTCAACTAATTCTTAAATCTCCAATTGTCATTCAGGGTTTCCCTCCCAGAACCCAAGTTAAGTTGGGAATGCTTTGGGAAGGGTATAAATTGCTGCTCTTGCTGGATAAATGCTGTCACATGACACCTACAGCCCCACCCCTTCTGGAGCTGTCTAGTTCAGCCAACACTGACAGAGGCCCCAGCATCCAGGGGGAGGGAGAGGGAAGGAGGCCAGATAGGAAGATATGACATTTTTCTCCCCACAAGCATAAACCCACAGAAAGATGTTCCACTGTTTATGATAGCTGATAGGGCTGGAGAATTTGACTGAATGAACTTTAAAGACAAACACCAAAAGTGAAACTTCGATTCTAGGGTTGATCTGTAGAGTAGAAAACGTAAAACAAAAATATTCCTTGATGACCAAACTTATGATTTCACGGCAAGAATACTACCCTCAGTATTCTTACGCCTTGAAATGTATTGGGTGAAGTTCCACACCCTCAGGACTTATAACATTTGGATTCAGTTGATGAATATAAAGTAAATAAGTGAAAACTAGCACTCTTTTCTGTTCACCCAGCAGACAGCATCAGTTCTGATGGAACAGCAATCCCAGAGAATTTAACATGCTGGAAACACCTGAAGAAAACATGCTAAATGCAATATAAAAAGCTTGCATTCTCACACACAAAATAACTCATTCTTCAGTTATTCAGAGATTAACCAAATTATGTTGTGAGACACAAACACAACATTTTAAAGAACTTACTCAAGGCTTTATCATCACCTAGGGTATGTTCAGGATCAGATCACTTAGGAAAACAAATGTAATTAAGTTATTTGAAGTTATTCAGTCCATGGTTCATAAAATATGAAGTAAAAGACATCTGTTTGTCTATCTATGTATGAATGACAGATCCAAGTAGGAAATCACAAGCAAAAAAGTCCCGACTTCTGATTTAGTGCCTGATCTGAAGCACCCATTGAAGTTCTACTGCATACCAAAGGAAATGTTGGAACAACTCAGCAGATAAGATTTCTTACACAGACACTCCAGTGATTCTTTTTTTTTTTTTTTATCCCACACTGGACAAATAAAGTAACAAATAAATACCTTGGACAATCGCTTGACGCTGCTTCAAACCCCTACTGGCGCACTTGCACTACCTTCGAAACACCGGCTTCCTACACTGTCTTAAGTGTAAATTTCACAGCAGGACGCAGAACTCCTATAAATCAAAGAGGAACACAAATTAAGCAGATGGAAAGTTACCTCATGAACAAGACGGAAATGTCTGAGAGGGAAAAAAAATGTAATAACTCCTTTCACTACATCCAGTTGGTTTAAGCAGGAGCCGACCAGAGTTTTCTAAGTAAAGCTGGAAACCTGATCTCCACGTCCTCTCTTCCCCGGCTGGGGCCCGGTCCCTTCATCCTAGAAATAGCGACGGCAAAGGCGAAGCGCCGCGAGAGTGCGCGGGAGCCTTCTAGTTGCCGAAAGATTAGATCAAAATCGACAGCTAGAGAGTTTTCTGTAAAATTCTGAAACGCTATTTATGTAGAAGACACGGACTCACTTACTCCGAAGGCAGCGTTTCCTCCCCTGGCCGAAGCACGCCGGGCGCCGAGCGGATTATTTTTAGGGTAGTGGGAGATCAGCTGCTGCCTCCTATCGAGTTTCTCAATTGCACAAACTGCTCTGGGCTGGGGCGGACGCGGCGACTCCGAGGCAGGAAACTGGGAAGAAGCCCCGAGCGAACGCCGCGCCTGGGACTGGAGACCCTCCCCACCCCCGCTCGGCCCAGCTTTCCGCCGCGGAGCGGCAAACTTGGGGCGCGCGAGACAAGGATTTTACAAGTAATGTGCGTCTCCCCAATTCATTAGACGCCGAAACTTAACAATCTACGATTCCGTTATCCCCAGAGTCGAGTTTCCCAACGTTAAAACACGCAAGGTCACTTGCACTTGTAATTTTTTTTTTTTTTTTTTTTTTTTACCACAGGCTCTGTATGCGCCCTTGTATTAACCACATAAAGAAGCGGATTTGGGGGTTTCACCATTTTCCCCCTGAGCGGACAGGGGAAAGGAAGGGCTCATTCCACACGGAGGAAACGGCTGCCAGGCTGTATCCTTGCGTGGGAATGTCTCGCCTGAGCAACGCAAGCTCAAGCC
Source organism: Mesoplodon densirostris (assembly GCF_025265405.1). Lineage (NCBI taxonomy): Eukaryota > Metazoa > Chordata > Mammalia > Artiodactyla > Ziphiidae > Mesoplodon > Mesoplodon densirostris. The sequence continues at coordinate 19,166,359 of NC_082671.1, forward strand.
GAATAATCGCCCCAGTGCCCCGGGGAAACCTGGTGACTCCTCTGGACCAGTCGCCGCGCTCCCGAAGGGCGACCTTTAACCCTTGCCCCCCGAAAGTGGGGCTTTGGCTTCCCACGGGTTTACAATCAGTTCCTCTCACGCTTGTTCCCGACCAAAGAAATCACAAAGTCTCAAGGAGATAACGTGTTTAAAATACACTCACGCCACAAGAACTCCTCAAGCCGTAAATTTTGTCCCGGGCAACCCTCTGTAATTAACACTCGTTTTTATCAGGGGTCAGTCAACATGAAAGAACCATTGTTTTCGTCAACTGTCCTGATCTGAGAAAGGATGGTCAGCCCAGAGGGCTGGTGCCTCCGAGGCTCTGTGCGCGACCCCCGAGGAGCACCACTCCAGGCCCGCGGGCAGCCGGAGCTGGTCCCCAGACCCCAACCCCAAACCCCAAACCCCGGCGGCCGCTCCGACTCGGGGTCGAGCCACCCCTCGCCCTGCCAGCCCCGGGCTTTCCCCGCGGGCGCCTCCCTCTCGGAAGGTCGCTGCTTTCCCGGGTGAGGCCCGGCCTCCTCGGCCAGCGACTGAAGCCGGGAGTCGCGGCCGCTAGGGGTCTGCGGGGCCTCGTGGGGCGGCACCGGGAGGGTCCCGGAGACTCGGGGCCCGCGTACTTTGAAAACGTGGCTACTGCACCCTGGAGCTGTTTGCCGCGACGCAGGCGCAGGTAGAAAGCGCGCTTCCAGGATGGGGATCCCGGGACTGTGGCCTGAACCGTGGCGACCCCGTGAGCAAGCCAGAAGGGAGACCAGAGGCTCCCAGCGCGTCTAGGAAGAGAGAACTGGAATTAAGGGGTGCAGATAATCCCCAGATACAGACTCTGAGTGTGACCACACAAAATCAAGTTGACTTTGAGATTTCATATAGATAGATAGATAGATAGATAGATAAGATATATATCTAACAAATATATATATTTATATTTGTTAGATATATATATCTAACAAAGATATATATATATATATATATATATATATATATATATATATATATATATATAACAAATAAGGTCATGTGTTACGATTAAAAGTCATGCTTTAAAAAAAAATTTTTTTAAGTCAAACTTTGGGAAGTATGGAAAAGTATAAGGGTGACCAGTAAGCCCTCAAACTTATAAAACTACGGAAAACATTTAGTTATATTTTAACAAAAACAAAACAAGTGTAGTGTTAAAAAGCATGGATCCAGGAGCCAGCCTGCTATCAAATCCCACTACCCTACTAGTTAGCTCAGAGACTTGGGACAAGTTGCTTAATCCCTCTATCAATTTCTTCACATATTCAATGGGACGAATAAAAAAATGCATGCTTCATAGGCTTTATGTGAGGATAAATGAGGTAATCCCTTTAAAGGTCTGAGAGAGTGCCTGACCCTTCAATAAAAGCTAAAACGTATGCTATTGTGATTAGGTTTTCTATCCATATTTTATATTGTTGGCAGCTGCAAAGTAATTTGTCTCCTCACAGTATCTTTTAAAACAATTATTTTCTGATGGCATTTTAAAATCTTTGTAGAAATACTTTTAAATGGCTGCATCATGTTTCATTTTGTGGCTATACCATAATTTTAAATCCATTTTCTTATTGTTGGTCAGAAAGTTGCCAGATTTTCACTACCATGGTTAATACTATGATGAACTTATTAATAAAAGGTTTTTTTTGTAGTGGATAGTTTCTTTAAGATAAATTCTCAGAAAAGTAATTACAGGATCAAAAGTAGTAAATATTTTTAAAGCTGTAGATACAGAATGCATAACTACCTTTAGTTTGTGTAAACTCTCTCCAAACTCTACGAGATGACTTATTACACTTACACCCAAACCAGCAATGAATCTTCTTAACGTTTTAAAAAATCTTGTAATTTCACACATAACATGTTATTAACATCCAACGTTTTTCGAATGTTCATAAACTTTTGTATTCCCTCTATTAGGATCAGTTTGTTCACATACTTGTTCATCTAATGGGTTTTAATGAAGTTCCTATCATTTGCATGAACTTATAATAAGAGAGAGATATTAATCCTGTTTCATATATAGGACAAATATTTTTCCAATTTGTCATTGAAAAATGATGGTGGTTCTACCTTTACAAAAAATAAAAATAATTGTTTTTATACATTCTATACAGATTTATTAGAGCACACACCATGTGCTAGATCATGTGCACACGGAGGTCCATGATGAGTCCGACCTGCAGGGTCTTTGCCTTCCTGGTGCTTCTTCCTAAAGGAAAGTTTACTTTGGCAAATTTGGTGCTTTTTACCACTGCATTGTATTCCAGTGTTTTAGTTAATAAATATTGACCTTCATTTATATTTTTTCAAGGTTTTTTAAAATTTGATTCCAGAATTTTTTTTGGCATATGCCATGGGATAAGAACCTAAATTCATATTTTATTTGTTACACCAATACCATTTACTGAATAATCTTTTTCCTTTGCCCTCATGTGTTATGAGACCTTTGTCATATATATATAATTATTTTATAATAAGATCTGTTTCTGAGCTACTCGTTCTGTTCAATTAATCTGTTTTTCAGTTTTTTCTATTACTATGATCAGGTGGATATGATTATTATAGCTTTAAAGTATATTTTAACTGTGGTAGTGCCAGTCCTCTGTTTACTCTTTTCAAAATTTTCTTAGCTACTCTCTTTTGGAGATTTTATTAGAGTTTCGTTAAATCTAGGAATTAATTTATAAAGAAATGTCATGTTTTTAGTGTTCTGTCTTTTCCATTTAACTCTTCTTTTTATCTTGATGTTAAATTTATATAGTTCTGTACATTTCTTGTAATGATTGGTCACACAAATTCTGCATATTTGTTTTCATATTTTATACTGCTACTAAGAATACACTATTTTTTATGTTTTCAAGCTGATTATATATTTATCTTATATCCAGCCACTTTATTAAACTTTCTCAATAATCTCAGTAATGTTTTGCCATATCACCTTGACTTTCCAGAAAATACGACTTTTATCTACAGATAGTGGTATACTTATGTTATGCACTGCATGTTTGTGTCGCCCCCACTCCATCTTACATGTTGAAACTCTAACCCTCAATGGCATTAGGAGGTGGGGCCTTTGGGAAGTAATTTGATTTAGATGATGTCATGAAGGTAGAGCTCCCATGATGGGCTTCAGATCCTTATAAGAAGAGAAAGAGATAGAGCTTGCTCTCTCTGCTCTCTACCATGTGAGGACACACCAAGAAGGCAGATAGCTGAAAACCAGAGAGTGAGCCCTCACCAAGAACCAAATCTGCTGGTGCCTCGATGTTGGACTTCTTAGCCTCCACAATGGTAAGAGATAAGTGTTTGTTGTTTAAGCCTCCCAATCCATGGTAATTTGTTACAGCAGCCCAAAGTGACTAAGCCAACTTGTTTCCCTCTCTCAAATACTTACAGCTTAATTGTATTTTGTCTCTAATTTTATCAATTCTTAATTCCAGAACAGTGTTAACATGAAAAGAAGACAAGACATTTTTGTTTTCATTAGAAATATATACAATATATTTTAAAATCAACTTTGTTAAATATAATTTTCATAAAATAAAAACCATCCATTATACATGTAAAATCTAAAATGCTTTGACATAACCATGATCCTAAAAAGTTATAGAATATTTTCATTTCTCTGGGAAGTTCTCTTTTGCCTCTGTCTAGTCAGTCTCACCATCACCCACCTAGAGTAACCACTAATCTAAGGTCTATCACAAGAGATTAGTTTTGCCTATTTAGAAATGTCATATAAATGTAGTCATACAGTATAATTCTTTTGTGTCTGGCTTCTTTGGGTAAGCGTAATATTTCTGAGATTCATCCATGCTGTTGCATGCATCAGTAATTTATTCCTTTTTATTTCTGAGAACTCCAGTGTATGAATATACCACAATTTGTTTATCCATTCACCTATAGATATACATTTGGGTTATTTCTAGTTTTTGACAGTGATGAATAAAGCTTCAATGAAATTCTGTAAATATAGTTTTCATCTCTTTCAGGTAAATACCAAGCACTGGATTTGCTGGTTCATATAGTAATTGTACATTTAACTTTACAGAAATTGCCAAAATGTTCTCCAAAGTGATTAAAACATTCCTTCCAGAAAAGCATGAGAGTTCCAGTTGCTCCTCAGTCTTGGCAATATTTAGTATTGTTAGTGCTTTTTTATTGTTTTCGTTTTTTTTTTTTTTTAAACCTCGCATGGGGTGTGGACAGTTTCCTGACTGTGGCTTTAATTCACATTTCCCTTATGACTAATGATTTTGAGCATATATTTTCATGAGTTTTTTGGTCATTTATATATCTTCCTGTGGTAAGCATAATTCTAAGATGACTTCCATGACCTTTGCTCCTGGTATTACTCCCATGATTACATTATGTTACATAGCAAAGGCATTTGGCAGATGTAATTAGAGTTACTAATTACTTGACTTTAAAAATAGGTAGATTATCCAGGTGGACTTCAATTAATCACATAAGCCCTTTAAGAGCAGAGAGTTTTCACAGGCTGATAGTAGAAGAAAAAGTCAGATCTGAAGAACAAGAAAGATTCGATGTGAAGAGATTTTCTATTGCTTATATGAAGATACCCCAGCACAAGGACTTGAGAGTAGCCTCTAGAAGCTGAACACAGTTCCCAGCCAACAACCAGCAAGGAAATGGGGACTTCATTCCTACAACCATGAGAAACTGAATTCTGCCAACAACTTGAATGAGCTTGGAAGTGGATTCTTCCCCAGAGCCTCCAAATAAGAGCCCAGTCAGTCCAACATCTTAATTCTGTCTAGAAAGACCCTAAACAAAACATTCATTTGAGCCCACCTAGGCTGCTGACCTACAGATATGTGAGATAATAAATGAGTATTGTTATAACCTACCTAAATTCATGGCAATATGTTATGTCACAAAAGAAAATCAACATACTTCTCTTGTGAAGTGTCTTCAAACTTTTGCCCATTTTGTTTTAATTGGTTGCTTATCATATTATTAAATTGTAACTTTTCTTTATATGTTCAGATACATCATTTGTCAGCTATATAATAAACTGAGAATATTTTCTGCCAGTTGGTGGCTTGCTTTTTCATTTTCTCAATGGTAATTTTAAAAAATGCTTTCATTTTGATCAAGTCCAATGATTAATTTTTGTTTATTTACTAGTTAGTGCCTTGACTTTCCTCTCTAAGAAATCTTTATCTACCCTAAAATCATAAATATTTTCTCCTACATCTTTTCTAGAAATATGAAATACAGTCATAGATTTGTGTTTAGGTCTATGGTCAATTTTTGTGTATGCTATGAGATAGAGGTTGAGATTCCTTTTCTTCATGTGTAAATTTAGTTGCTGAAAACTGTTCTGTTCCCCACTGAACTATCTTGCCAATTTTGTCAAAAATCACTTGACCAAATATAGGTTTCCTCCTGAGCTTTCTGTTCTGTTCCATTGATCCATATGTCTTACCTTTTGCCATTATCACTCTTGGTACTGTAGCTTTATAGCAAGTCCTGAAATCAGGTTAAGTTCTCTTCTTCATTTTCAAGATTATTTGAGCAGTTCAAGGCACTTTTCATTTCTGTATAAATTTTCAAATTAGGTTGTCAATTTCTACAAAATTTTGCTGAGATTTTTATTGTGATTGTGTTGAATCTATAAATCAATTTGGGAAGAATTTGCATCTTAGCAACATTGAGTTGACCAGTCCAGGAACACAATACATCTCTCTACTTATTTAAGTCTTCTTTTACCTCTCAGACATGTTTTCAACTTTTCAGTGTAGAGGTCTTATACACAATTCACAGAATCTATCCCAAAATATTTGATTTTGATGCTACTATAAATAGTATTTTAAAATATCATTTTCCAGTGCTCATTACTAGAATATAGAAATGACTTTGTATCCTGCAATATTGCTAAATCCATTTATGAGTTCTAGTATTTTTACAGATCATTTAATGTTTTCTACATTCATGATAATGTCATCTATAAGTAAAGTTTTACTTCTTTCTTCCCTATCTATATCCTGTTTCCTTTTTCTTGCCTATTGCCCTAGCTAGCACCTCCTATGTGATGTTGAATAGAAATAATGAAAGTTGATATCATTGGCTTGTTCTTTTTTTTTTTTTTTTTTTTGGTACATGGACCTCTCACTGCTGTGGCCTCTCCCGCTGCAGAGCACAGGCTCCGGACTCGCAGGCCCAGCGGCCATGGCTCACGGGCCCAGCCGCTCCGCGGCATGTGGGATCCTCCCGGACCGGGGCACGAACCCATGTCCCCTGCATCGGCAGGCGGACTCTCAACCACTGCGCCACCAGGGAAGCCCTGGCTTGTTTTTTTTTGTTTTGTTTTGGGTTTTTTTGCTGTATGCGGGCCTCTCACTCTTGTGGCCACTCCCATTGCGGAGCACAGGCTCCGGATGCACAGGCTCAGCGGCCGTGGCTCACGGGCCCAGCCGCTCCGTGGCATGTGGGGTCTTCCCAGACCAGGGCACGAACCCGTGTCCCCTGCATCCGCAGGCAGACTCTCAACCACTGCACCACCAGGGAAGCCCCTGGCTTGTTCTTAATATGAGTGGTAAAAGGGTTCAGTCTTTCACTATTAAGATGTTATCTTCAGGTTATCTATAGATCTCTTTCATCAGGCTGGGGATATTTACTGCTCTTCATAGTTTGCTGAAAGAGTTTATCATAAATGGATGTGAATTCTGTCAAATTTTTTCTGGATCTATTATGCTGGTCATATGCTTTTCTCATTTATTCCATGAATAAGCCAAAATTAATTGTTTAATTTTTTTTTTTTTTTTTTGGTATTAAACCAACCTTACCTTCCAGGGATAAATTTCCCTTGGTGATGATATTATCTTATTTTTATATATTCCTAGATTCAATTTACTAATACCTTATTTAGAAATTTTACCTCTATCTTAATGAGGAACATTAGTCTATAGCTTTCTTTTCCTTTCTTTATGTTTTGACTTTTGGTTTTGGGTTTGGTGAGGATTTTTTGTTATTTGTTTGTTTTGGCAATGTTTTTACTCAGTTTTGACATCAGGATTTTGCTGGCCTCATAAAGTGAATTTGAAAGTGCTCCTTCCGCCTTTGCTTTCTGAAAGAATTTTGTAAGATTATTGTTTTTTCCTCAAGTTTTTTATAGAATTTTAAATTGAAGTCATGTGGGCCTGGAGTTTTCCTTGTACAATAGCTTTTATTTAAGAACTTAATTTCTTTACTAGATACGGTAGTATTCAGATCTTTTGCTTCTTTTTGTATCAGTTTATATCCTCTGTGCTTTTTAAGGAATTTGTACATTTAATCTAATTTCTAAATGTCTTGGCACACTGTCATTCATAATACTTCCTTAGTATCCCTTTGATGTCTGTAGGATATTTGTTGATATCCCTTTTTATTCCTGATATTGGTAGTTTTCATTTTCTCGCTTTTTATTGATCAGTTTAGTTAGAGATATCTATTTATTTATTTATTTAGCTTAAAAATAATTTTGGTGCTATTGACTTTATATTTTTAAATTTTTTTTGAAATTTCTTCTTTGACTCATTGATTATTTAGAAATGTTTTAATTGCCAAATATTTAGGGACTCTCCAGATTCCTCTGAGTAGCGTTTATTTAGGTAATATTTACATATGGTCAAATCTAATCTTTTAGGTTTACAGTTCTATGAGTTTTGACTAATATATACTGCGATGTGACTAGCAGTACAACCAAGGTATAGAATCTTTCCATTACCAGCCTAATTTGGGAAAAAAGAAGGCTTAATGTCGCCTAAGCAATAAGAACAGCATGTGCAGATGCTCAGAAGCTCCTAAGACCTCGCATGCTTGAACTGTAAGTACCTTAAAGTAGCATAAATAAAAATAAAATACAGTGAGCTGGAGCTGCAAGGATTACTAGAGACTGGCTTATGATGGGATATATTTCAAACTAAACAATGTGGAGCTTCTTCCCAGGTTTTCTAAGCAAGCATGAGATGCTGTGGTCCCTGATTTTAAAAGATCTCTCTGAATGCAATGTAGAAGTTAGATTGGTGAGGATGAGAATGGAGACAGGGATGCAAAAGAGGAAGCTTTTACAGTAGTCCTGGGGAGAGATGGTGAGGGCCTAAACTATCAGTCACAGTGGGACAGGGAACAGAAGATTCTCATGAGGTGTAATTGCCAAATGCTGCAGCTTCTTTTAGCCTTAGTTCTGTTTGGCTTCTCTCTGCCACTTTGACACTCTTGACTTAGTCTTCCTTTTTGAAAACTTGCTTCCTTTAGTTTTAACACATCAAACTCTTCTTCTCTTTAATATCTTGCCTTTCCTCAATCCCCTTCAATGGATCTTCTATGGCTGCTCACTCCCTAAAAATGGGTTCCACTGTACGCTCCCGTCCTTTATCACCTTCTACTCCCTCTAGGAGAGATCTTATTCATCCTCATGGCTTTAGCTAATATGGTTGTGATAATCAAAAAGCATAGACTTTCCTGAAAGTTTTGTTACTACCTGCTGTATGACCTCAGGCAAAGTTATCTTACTTCTCTGAAACTCAATTTCTTCCATTGAAAATGGGTACGATAATGTTGTATTTACTACTGTGGACTGTTGGGATGACTTAATGAAATATGTACTGAGCAAAATGTTTGCCATGCAGAAGGCAGCCAATAAATTCCCTTAGTTATTATTTCAAGTTTGACTTCTCCAAATGGATGTCCCACAGGCATCTTTGGTAAATCCTACAATATTATCTGCCCAGCGTCTTTGTCCAAGGAATTCTCCCTTCTCTTGATCTACCTGGTTACTATAGGAGCTGCAATGCTAGTCTGTGACCCAGCCTCCTAACCACATCTCATTTGACATTTAATGGCTACATGGCCAAAGCTAGACCAATCAAGATCTTTCCCAAATATTTTGAAATTGGAACTGAAAAGAAAAGAGAGAAAAAAGAGAGTTCAGTCTCTCCCTCAGTGACTGACTCTGATAGAAATAGAGAAAGAAGGCATGAGGATCTGCAGAGAGCAAAGACTAGAGACAGGAGAGAGTCTGGATGGTATTTGTGTCCCTTAATCTAAGCCAACAGCCTACTTCTTCTCAGATTCCTTAAGGTGTCCCAGGATTCCTGTGAGTTCCTCATTTTGCTTAAGATAACCAGCGAAGGACTCCATTATCTGTGATGGGAGAAAAATGTCCCAATAGTGCACCTCAAGCTCACTATGTCAATAATTGAACTTACTGTTCCACAACCCCACACTCCTCTGATTCCCAATTTCTGTTCATGCTGCCACATCCCCTATATCATACAATTTTGACTGAATCAGCTCTTTAACACACACATTCAATTGATTATGAATGTCTCTCAGATTTACTTCATAAGTTACCTATCATATCTCTCTTCCACATCCCACTGCTGCTGCCTTAATTCATGCTCTTCTTGTCTCTCACAGAGACTATTTTGTTACCTGCCAACTGGTGTTTCCATGGCTGAATTGTCCTCTTCCCCCTTTTCTACCACAGTTTTCAGACTTATCTTTGTAAACACGGATCTAATCATGTCACTCCTCCCCAATCCCTCAAAGTATGGTTTGCCAATGACCTGCACCAGAATGGTTGTTTAAAATGCTAATTCCTGGGCCTAATTCTGGCAAGACCTACTGGATCAGGGGAAGGAGTCTTCCAACAAGAAATGAATATACTTTTACAAGCATCCTAGGTGATTCTCAACACTATTAAATTTGGGGAAAGAGTGATCTACTCAATAAAAGCCGAATGATTTAGTTTGCACTCTAACTTTCCCAGTCATGTTTTTAAATATCATCCAAATACCTTATGCTCTAGACATATGGCACACCCACTATCCATAAAGAAATCATTTTTTTATGTCTTCTAGATCTTTGCCCTTGATTTTGCTCCACTTGTCTGAAATGCTGTTCTCCCCCTCATGCAGCTATTAAACATGGCTTCTTAATTACATTCTTTGCTCGTGGTTATATCTTTTATTGAACTATTCTGTATTCTACTTATTTATATGTCTCTCTTCCCATGAGGTTTTGAACTCAAAAAGTTCAAAGCTAGGACTGTGTCTTCAACTCTGTAGCTTCAATATCTATTGCATTATCTGGGAAACAATAGACAATCAATGAAAATGTGTTAAAGGAATCTGAGTTTTCCAGATAATTGTCCTTTTTTTTACTCTTTATTTTTCTGTTGTTACTATAGGCCAAGTGAGGCAGAAAAGAATAGAATGTAGAAGTAGGCTTCTGTGATACAACAAGGAACTACCTTGCATGGCTCTAAGTAGCCCTCTCTGAGCCTAAGGCACCTCCAAACTGAAGAGTTCCTCACTCTAGGTGGGCCGTAGTGACCACCCAAGCTCAGTGCATGACTATGAACTATCAGGAAGCAATAGTATCCACTTGCCCATTAGGATTTATATTTGGAGCATATCGACAATACTGCCTTTACATTGGTTTGGTAGAAAATCTCAGTGATGTTAATTTCATGAGTATTGGTTTCTTTGAGCTGGGCCAGGCAAATCTAGATATGCTGTTTATTAATATTGGCTTGGTGAAACGGAAGAAAATTAAAAGAAAAAATTATATAAATAATATCAAGGATGAATTAAAAATAATGTAGACAGAGAATCGGAAAGAGACCTCAAATCTTTATTTGTACATTAAAAGTGTACTGGGGGGCTTCCCTGGTGGCGCAGTGGTTGAGAGTCTGCCTGCCGATGCAGGGGACACGGGTTCATGCCCCGGTCCAGGAAGATCCCACATGCCGCGGAGCGGCTGGGCCCATGAGCCATGGCCGCTAAGCGTCCAGAGCCTGTGCTCCACAACGGGAGAGGCCACAACAGTGAGAGGCCTGCGTACGGCAAAAAAAAAAAAAAAAAAAAGTGTGCTGGGATGGCTCCAGCATTCTTCAGATTTAGTAAAGACATGATTGCTGGCAAATATAAATATCTCCACAATTAATAGAGAAGATTCATACTTTTGTCATTAGTTAAATGAACTACTTCAGGAAACTATACACTTTTATTTACAAGCTGAAAATAGTAAAACTATTTTTACTTCTAATATATAATAAAAATAAATGAATTTGCATGTTGCTAATTTGGGTATTGTAATAAATTTGATTAAATTATTTACATCTGGAGTATTTCTGACAATAGCTCATTAAATTAATATTGTAAATATTTCAAAGGTATTAATTATATGACTTGAAAAAGTAAACTGCTTGACATATTTAAAAAGAAACCTGTTAATACTTGATATGGTAGTTATAAGTATTTCCTATATAATCCTTTAAATAGACATCCAGAGATCTTTTTTTTTTTCAGAGATCTTATACTAAACAAATTAGCATTAGTTAAAGGTCATTGCTTTCCCTTTGTGAATTCTACAATTACTTATTTTTATTAAAACTCACTTTCTCTTAATATGTTTAAATTTTTAAGAATTTAGTAGGCAAAATTCTAGAAGCAATGTTATACAGTATGTCAGATCTGCCCAAATCTTAGAGAGTATATTTCAATATGTCTGATTATTATACTTTTCTGTATTCATGTAGGTATATATAAAACTCCAGATGTGTATAGTACATGTGTGCTTATCTACATCATACATGTTACTTGGAGTTTACAAAATTAAACACATGCTCTTTTAAAGCTATTATTATTTTGTGTACGTCTAACAAAGCACTCTTCTCAGGGTATAGGAGGGTAAAAATATATTTCTCCAGCCCCTTCCAAATTTTCACTTGAATAATAAGAGAGAGAGAAAGTCATGCTTGTTCTACCAGTGATCAGAAGCCCCAAGCAAAGTGGATTCTTTGGGCCAGGGATTAATGACTAGTTTCAATGAAGACAATATCTATTCCCTAAAGGCTGCCAACCTCTCACAGTTTTGGCAGTTTATAGGCAGAGTAGGGACCTTATACTACTGTGTCTGTTCCAGTAAAACACATTGGGGCTTGTTTCTCTCCTGCTTCTGCAGCTTTCCTTATTTACCTCCCAAGCTTTTCCTTAGTCATGCTCAGTATTTGAGGGGAGTGAATGTATACCTTCATGAACTTGGCAGTTTAATCCAAAGTCCCCCTCAAGACCAAAATTTCTTGTCATCTTAATTTTCAACTTAAAAATGCAAACAAATTTTATGTTATACCCTGTAACCCCAGCACCGCCACCAAAGAGCCATATCCATTTTCTAAATCAGTATTTCCAGGAATCCGACATTCTCCCAGAATGCAATAAATATTTGTTGAATGACTAAGTAATATATTCAAGTTGACGTTAATAGGGGAAAAAGTATATCTTTGAGTAAAATCCATGCCTTAGGAATATGCTCCATGGTTACTCTGTGGTATCAAGCGTCCAATGCACATATTCCAGCTTGAGAAACATGGTGATAAAATGGCCTCACAACTGATTGTTTACCAGAATAACTTCCAGAAAATACTTCTAAATACAGTTAATGTTGCTGAGTCATCGTGCCAAATACAACTCTTGGGCTACAGGAATTACAAGTTAACTTTAATCTTCATTTCCTTATTCAGTTAGCCATGAGATAATGAAATCACTATTCAAACAATCAAATCCAACCTTTCCATTGCCCAGCTGGTTAGTGCCTCTCTTTTTTCTGCAAATTGTGTCAGCTCTTTCTCTGACCAGTCTCTGCGAAGCAGAAAGCAGAAGCAATCAATCATCTTCATAACTTAGCTAAGAACAGAAAGTGTTGGGAAATAATAATGCAGATCATTTGGCCAGAGAAGGAGTCTGAAGGGGAGAATAGAAAATCTTTTCTTTACGAGCTTGCCTGGAAGTACAAAAATTCACTCCTTTTCTTCATGAAAAGTCACAACTGTGACAGGTAATTTGAGCAACTGCTCTGTGCCAGGCAGTACGCCAAGCATCTTATTCAACCTCACTATTGTATCAGCTGAGTATTTCACAATCTCTTTTTTTTTTAATTGGAGTATAGTTGCTTTACAATGCTGTGTTAGTTTCTGCTGTACAACGGAGTGAATCAGCTACATGTATACATTTATCCCCTCACTCTTGGACCTCCCTCCCCGCCCCCATTGGTGAAGAAACTAGTGAAAAGATAATAAATGTATTTCTCCCCACGCCCACCAGAAACCTATTGGTACTGGGAATATAACTGGGTTTGATGAGCATAGAGAACACTGCAGAGGAGCAATAAGTAAACAAGCAAATGCAATATGTTTGCTCCACAATTACATAAGGGTTAGATATAATTTTGGAGGGCAGTAGGGAAAACCCAGAATATCGTTATCGGACAGGAAATATTTCTCCATATATTTAGGACTTCAGTAAAAATCTAAACTTTTTTTCTGAAACATATATCATTAGAGTGCACTGTAGGCATAATCAAAATGTAATCTATAGTATATTCCTTCTCTTCCCCTCTTTCTCATTCCTGCACTCTTGAACTAGCCTCAGCTCCCAATTCTCTCTTTAATTGTTCAGATAACTCAGATTTAAAGTCTTGGGGGGATCTTGAACTCAATACTCACTTCCTCTTACTCTTCCTCCCTCCAGCCTCATACAGTTATTAAATTATCCATGTCATTCTTAGCAATGACTTCCCTCCACCTCTTTCCTTTCTTTCTGCCTCCCTTGTCTCTGAGGGTCTCATCGGTTACTATATCAACCACTTAAGACTTAATAATGGTCTCTCTCACCCTAAAGCATTTTACACGTACATATTATATTAATCCTCCTAAAGTGCATCTTCATCACACTCACAAATCTCTCATGGCTCACTCTGTCACTTAAGGTCCTCACAAAACTTGCCTGATCCTGACCCCTTATATTCCAACCAAACTCTACTACTTACAGCTCCAGTACACCCTCCACTCTAACCGCCTCAATACCCTTGCTTTTGCTCATCCAACTGCGGAATGATTTTTTTTATGCTTTTCCCTCTCCGAATCCCGGAGTGTTTTCCAAATACCTCATTTTTTGTATCGTTCTACTGTGGATCTAGCACACTGCCTACCACACAGTAGATGTGAAATTGATTGCTACAGCCCTTTCTTTCTGTAACTGTAGTCATGGCACCCCCTTCAAAGTGGCTTTGCAGTGTTTCTCCCCCATAGCATGGGCTCCAGTTCCAGCCAACACACTCCTCCCCAGATCAAGCTGGCCTAAAAGGCAGCAGTCTTCATGTCCACAACTTTGTCTCTTCTCCCTTCAGGTGTAAAGCATAGATAACCCAGAAGACAAATGAGAAAAGACCAAACAAGTAGTCTTCTATCATCTCTTTATTTATTTATTTTTTACAGGCAAACCTTGTTTTATTGTGCTTTGCCTTATCGCGCTTTACAGATGTGTTTTTTTACAAACTGATGGTTTGCATTGTCAGATGATGGTTAGCACTTTTTAGCAATAAAGTATCCATTTAATGTTATTGAAGTATAGTTGATTTACAATGTCATGTTAGTTTAAGGTATACAACACAGTGATTCAGATATATGTGTATATATATATATATATATATATATATATATATATATATATATTCTTTCTCAGATTCTTTTCCCTTATAGGTTATTACAAAATATTGAGTATAGTTCCCTGCACTATACAGTAGGTCCTTGTTGGTTATCTATTTTATATATAGTAGTGTGTATATGTTAATTCCAACCTCCTAATTTATCCTTTCCCTTTCTTTTCCCCTTTGGTAACCATAAGTTTGCTTTCTATGTCTGTGGGTCTATTTCTGTTTTGTAAATAAGTTCATTTGTATATATATATATTTTTTTTCTCCCTCTAGCCCATAGTGAGCTTCATGGAGATCTTGATATTCTCCTGTCCTTAAGTCTTTTTAAAATGAGAGCAGAGATTCAAGAGGGAAGAACTGCAGAGGTGAAGAGCAGAGAGCTGTGTTCTTGGAGAAATATCAGTGAGGACACTTGCAGGTATGAGCCCAATAGGATTTTGTACCCAGTGTGTTGTTTATAAAACAATGAGCTTTGTTCTGAATCATGCTATAGTTACATGAGTTGAGCAGTAGAAACCAGAGTGCAGTTTCCCCAAAGATGGTTTGTAGGAATGAAGGTCACTTATAATGTTTATACAAAAGTAAAAGCATGAGTAAGATCTATATCTCCATAACTATGTGTCTTATAAATCTGGAAATACAGACTCAGACACATGCATGTAATACTGAATATTTACAAGTTCCTGTTGAGGATGTGAATACAGATGAACTTCCTTAGGAAATACTATAAAAGGATATAAGGTTAGAGTCAAAAAAAAAAAAAAAAAAAGAACCCGATGTTGTTCCTGGAATAGCAGATCACAGAGGCTAATCTGGGAAACAGATCCTGAGGGCATTTAACAAAGTCAGATAAGCCCTAAGATTACATTGGTCCAGTCACGTAATAATGATTTTTTATTCTTTTGCAAATGTAAACCATTTCAAGAGTTCATTTCCCTTTTTTCATGATTCATTTGGGGTGGTGGGGGGAAGGTATCTGTCTTAAGCAAGAGAAAGCCAAGTTCATTAGAACTTGAGAAAAATGAAGTCCTGAAAATCCACAGGTTGATGTTCTTGGTTCCACAAGCCTCACAGAGCATTTGTTTCTTGAAATGAAGAGAATTAAGACTTGGATTTATTTATTCTGTCAATAAATATTTATTGATGCTCTACTGTGTGTCTCACATGTGGTAGGAAAAAACAGCATTAAACAAGAGATATGTCTTTTGTTTTTCTAGAACTTTAAGTCTAGCAAGGAAGAAAGCCATTAAATAAATGAAAAGAAACACTGTTAAAAATAAAATTGTGGGGAGCTTCCCTGGTGGCGTAGTGGTTGAGAGTCTGCCTGCCGATGCAGGGGATACGGGTTCATGCCCCGGTCCAGGAAGATCCCACATGCTGTGGAGTGGCTGGGCCCGTGAGCCATGGCCGCTGAGCCTGTGCGTCTGGAGCCTGTGCTCCACAATGGGAGAGGCCACAACAGTGAGAGGCCCGCGTACCACAAAAAGAAAAATTAAGAAAAAATTTTAAAAATAAATAAATAAATAAAATTGTGGTAAGTGCTATAAAGGGAAAGAACAAAGTATGATGAGAGCACATTATCGCCATATCAGATCTAGCCAGGGAAGTTTCCCCATGGAAATAACATTTCAGCTGTAGCCTGGAAGATGAAGAGTAAGTCAGGTGAAGGGTAAGAGAGGTCAGGGAAATTAATCATGGTGTAAGTCAAGAGAATATGTACAAAGGCCCTGTGGTAGAAGGGCCTTTGAGGCATTAATAGAAGGCCAGTGGCTGAAGTGGTTTTTTTTGTTTGTTTATTTTATTTTATTTATTTATTTATTTATCACTGTGTTGTGTCTTCGTTTCTGCATGAGGGCTTTCTCTAGTTGCAGCAAGTGGGGGCCACTCTTCATCACGGTGTGTGGGCCTCTCACTATTGCAGCCTCTCTTGTTGCGGAGCACAGGCTCCAGACACGCAGGCTCAGTCGTTGTGGCTCACAGGCCTAGGTGCTCCGTGGCATGTGGGATCCTCCCAGACTAGGACTCGAACCCATGTCCCCTGCATTGGCAGGCAGATTCTCAACCACTGTGCCACCAGGGAAGCCTCAAGCTGAAGTGTTTTAAGGGCAAAGGATGAGTATAGTTGGATGAGACAGGTTCACAAAGCCTAGGAAGTTCATAAGAAAGATCTTGAATTTTATTCTAATATCAATAGGAAATCAGCTAACAGGTGAACATTTAGGTGATTTCTTCTTCTTTTTTTCTATTTTATATAAACCTATATAGAGATCTTCTGTACTCACCTACTTTCCTGTGTTGAATTATTTTTTGTATACATTGCTAAGAATAGGCTTACTGATTTAGGTGGTAGAAATATCTTCATTTCCTACACTATATTTTAATATATTTTGTATATGCATATTTCTTTGGGGGAGGACTGTCCCATGTATGCCTGGAATCTCTGGGCTCTGTGATCTTAAGATCTTAAGCAAAACTTTCATTTTAATGTTCTATTACACACTTTCAGTCTTCTTAGTTAGTGTTGTATAAAGAAGACTCTGGAAAGTCCAGAAGGAACAGTTCAGGCTTTTGGGTATTTTTTACACAAGATTAAAATAAGATAAAGTGAAAATCCTTGGCAAACTGTAAAACACATAAAATCGTAAGATGCTCTTATTTGCTTTTTATTTATTATAAATACTCATTACATCGAAAAGATCCCTTCTCAAAACATAATATAGGAATATGTAACCATACTTAAGCCAGGTTCAGTTTATTTGGGGCTTTTTTGTATATAGTGTCTAGTCAAGATTTCATGGTTTTAAACTTGGCAGGGAAAGTGAAAAGCAAAAAAAAAAAAAAAAAAAAAACTAATTTCACTTAAAATATTTTCCATAATTCTCCTCCTTCCATCTCTCTCCTAATTTTTGTTTCTATGGAAAAACACCAGGGAAAATGTCTCAAGTAATTATTTTAAAAGACAGAGAGGAAGATAAATGGAGTGAAACCTCTCTTTTGAAATGCAGTAAATAACCAAATGGACATAATTCACATCCGAAATCCGACCTATTAATTATAAAGACCAAGAGCTAATACCTCTCCTCATTGGAAAACAAAACAATGATGATAACTTAGTCAACGGATATGAAAATATACAAAATTTTAAGGAAAAGATTTACTTAAGGAGAGGCAGGAGATGAGATATAAAAATAGGGATTCTGAAGGGAAAGGGAAAAAATGCACAAGAAAATTTTACAGAGAAGGGAATTTGTTTTCAATAGGAAGAAGGAGAAAAAACAATGTTTCATTCATTTTACACGTTAGTGGTAAATTCTTCTTATAAAGGAAAGGAAAAAACGTAAGAGTAAATATAACTACATCCATATAGCCCACAGTGAGCATAAAATGAGACCTCTGTCTTTGGAACTGTTAAGAGGATGTTTCATTGTTTTGCACAGCAATTATATGCATCCATGTTTCCATTCAATGGGGGATCTCTTTCTAGCTCAGGCCTAGACTGGAAGGATAAGAAAATACAGGTCATGGAAGTTAACAACTTGGTCAAGTTCACATTGCTAAGTATAATAAGGCAGAGTTGAGATTCAAACCCAGAATAATCTGAATCCAAACTTGGTCTCTTTTAACAGCATCACCTTGACTTTCTGCATAAGAAAAAATTAATAATGGACGTCCTAGGGCAGAAGGATATTTTGTTGCGTAGAATATCATAACATAACCGTATGGATCGAGGACAGTGTGAGCTACCCTTCCTGCTGGACTCTCTAGAAAGCAGATACTGAGATGAGTTGTGTGTGCAGATGGTTTATTAATGAGTATAACACCTTAAAAGGAAACAGGAGGAGGTAGGATTGGACAGGGGGGTTGTCAGACCATGACACACACAGGGCAAAAGCTGTGCCAGCCCATCAGGGATCTCTAGAGCAACGATTGTCCAAAGCTAAGCCCTTGTACCACCTTGCAGCATCGCTTTGCTCCATCACTGGCTGGGGGGAACGCCGAGAACTTCACCTCTGTTCAAAAGTTGAGGTACATCCCAGGGGAGCCAAATGCTGGAGACTGTCAGGTCCTGCACTCCTCATGTCTGGGTGTCATACCATTTGGAAGGGAGATTTGAGCAGCACACCTCAGAGTCTACACAGATACTCAGAAGAGCAGCAGAGCTTGGAAGACTCGGGAAGAGAAAGCAGAGATCATTCTTCTGATCATCACTTACATTTCCTGAATCACAGCAGTTTGGATCCAAGAAAAAGATTACAAAAACAACCCCTTTTTTTTTTCTTTTTTTAAAGCTATCTGCAATCCTACTTACTTCTCAAGAAACCTATCCCTGAGATCTCCCCCCCAAAATTTAAGAATATCCAGTGGGTGTCTTACATGGACCCTAATAACATTCTGTTGACTGCCATGGGGGAACCTACTGTTTGTTTGGGTTTCTTTAAACTCTCAGTCCAGATTCCAGAGAAAATGTGTCGAGTTACACCTAACAGGGGCAGCTATGCCATTGTTACCCATTGACAGTATCACTGTCCAGACACTGCCCCACAGGAAGTACTACTGATGATGCCAAGGTACCCAGGACCAAGGATTCTGATCTCTAGACAGGGGTTCTGATACCTTATATGCAGGAATAAAAGGCACTGAAACCAGCCCTTTACCATCATCCATATCACCATTGCAGCTGTTGTCAACACTGCTTCCATTCTGTCCCTGTGTCACCAGTGCCACCAGGACTCAATGTCTCATGGAGGCTGTAGAATGACAGCTTTTTGAGGTTTTGCTTCCTTTTTCATTGCAGCTCCCTGTTCTCAGGCTGAGGACGACTGAGCTGATTGAAATTAAGTGACAAATGCAGACACACTCTCTTCTGACAATAACATTGGATTTGACCAAAGTCTGTACTCATATTCACTCTTACCTTAGGAAGAATATTTTCTTGGTAGGAAAACAGTTATGTTGTCCATGCCTAATGTTCCAGACTTACAAAGATATTCTTACATGTCAGAATGCAAGCTGAGATACCCAGTACATTTGCTTAAGAGTTTCCTCCAGTTCCTAAAGAATGAAAATTGCTATCAGAAAGGAACTGAATAGCTGATACTGGTTATAGCATAATCTCAGTAAGAAACTGAATACAACTATCACCTACAGTGTAAACAGAGTTATTCTCACTGAATCCTTTTTCTGTCTTTATAAAAAGTCAAAAAACTGTTCCAGACAGAATGGCAGGTTCCACACAGTCATGACTGTTACAAGTCTGTTGACCATACTGGGCAGAATCGTGTATAACACTCCGCATAAATAGTCTTGAACTTCTATTTGACTTTTCTGTGTGTTACACTAATACCAACCTAGAATGCTTTCAGCCCAGCTACTTGCATTTGAGAAAATAAGAATAATGCTTAATACTTTGGAACCATAGCTGAAAGTTCAGGTGCATTTGAATCATTCGTGAAAATATTTTCTTGCTGGAGACCTAAATGCTTCTCACATGTCTTTATTTGGGCTGTTACTTTATAAGACAACGTCAGGAGGGGAAAGACTAGAAGGGGCAATATTGCATCAGTAATTTTAGGAAAGTACTAAAGAAAAAAAAATCAGAATTCAAGACTTCAGTCCCATTTCCTGTCACACAGTCAGCAAATGGGGATTTTTCATTTTCTTTGGGATAAAATGAAAACTAAGAAAAGTTGCATTTCAGTTGTTTGTCCAGCTAGCTCAGAAACATATTATTTTTTTAAGAAGAAGAGTATAAAAAGGAGACTTTTTAAAACAATTATTTTCATGCTACAGAAAAAAAAATACATCTGTAGGCATAGAGCACACAACTACATTCATCTCCTCTTCTGGTTATAATAGTGACGTGTTCTTCCTGTTTATCCTTCTCAAGGGTATCAACTTCTCAACATTTCAGTTCCTGGAACTCTTTGATCTCTATATCCTCCCTGCAGCTTTTCTCCATCACTGAACTTAACAGTAAGGACCCATTTAGGGTCCACTCAAGATGCCTAGGGTCCAAACCGAGACTAGCAGGGCAAGAATCTTACTGCCTGTTTGAATTTGTTCTTTCCACATAAAACTCATCTCGAAAGAGAAGAGATAGAAGATCCAAAATTGAAGGATTAAATAAGCTGAAAACCAAAAGAGAAGTAAAAAGAGCCCTTTCACAGACACAGCCAAAATCTCTATCCAGACTAGAGTGCAAACGTCTAAGACCATGGACACCTAATTCCTTGCACTCCACAGGGTGAAAGAGAGAAGTTCATTATTTTGGTGCTAATGGCATTTAACATTCTTTGGTTACAGTGACTCCTGCTGAATGTAGAAAAAGCCTTGAAGCTCCAGTGACATCCACTATCATTTAAATGCAGGGCCAATTGACCCAAGGATCATACGCAGTTCAGGACTTGCACTTAATTCAAAAAACAGTAATGCCACAAGTATTTATTCAATTCCCACCATTAAAAAGCTGAGTGTAACTGAAACTTTTAGTTAAGCCAAGCACAGTCAAGGTAAAAGGACTAAGATCAGCAAAGGGAAAGGATCATAATAGAATCAAAACAGTAACAGATTCAGTTGACCAGAGTGCCGGTGGGAGAGGAGAGGGGGCGGGGAGGAGAAAAAGGAGAAGTAGAAAAGATGAAAAGGAAATAAGTTAGATCCAAATCCAGGAGAATTTTCAATGGCGGATTAGAAAATTTATTATTTCATTAGGAAATAGGAAACAGAGATTCTTAAATGAGAAAAACATATGATTAAAACTGTGTTTTAGGTAAATTAAACTGATAATATCTGTGGGTTGGACAATGGGAAAGAGACCTGCTAGAGGCAGAGACATCTACCAGCTGTCAGACTGGCCTGATTTTCCTGGATCAGAATGAAGAATAGAGATGTGAGGCTGAAGGTGGATGACTCAGGGAGGTAGAATTGACATACTTGGGAGCTAAGTGACATGAAAGACCAGGAGAAAGAAGTAAAAGCTGTCTCAGGTTTTAGACCTAAATTTCTGAGATGGGGGCTATTAACAGACAATGTATGTCTTGAAGAATCCAATTACTCCACGTGGCTATTTAGAAGACATGCTGCTGACGGAGGAGTTGGAGAGAAAGTGAAGCTATTTAGTAATAGATGTAGAGAGGAAGTACCAAGGCACTTTTATCTTCAAGTCATTTTTAAACTAGTGACTGAAAAATAAAAGTTATCACTGAGTACTTTTTCTGTTAAAGGATCTATGCCATTAGTACTAATATATACATGGGGCTATCCTTTCTCAGGTATATATTTAAACATTTTTTGTGGTCTCAAATATGGACTATTAACAAAATAGAGTCTGTTTCCTCAAGGTAGATATTTTCTGGGCCACTTAGTCATTTTTTGGAAAAACATTTATCAAAGGCTTACAATTTACTTGGCCCAGGTTATAGAGAGCAAAAAATACAGTATCTACCCTCAGGGAGGGTATATTATATCCTTTTATTTGTTTTTTGTTTGTTTGTTTGTTTAAATTGAAGGATACTTGATGTGAGATGTTGTGTTCGTTTCTGGTGTACAGCAAAGTGATTCAATTTTATATATATATATATATATATATATATATATATATATACACATATATATATTATATATATCTAATTTTTCAGATTCTTTTCCCTTATAGGTTTTTACAAAATATCAAGTATAGTTTCCTATATTATTTATATTTTTATAATGATAACAGGCAAAAGTTACATTGGGACCTCCTATTTCTGTAAGATGGTAGACAAACATGTGAAAAATCTTCTACACAGTCTCTTAGAAAATCTAGATTTAAAATAAGAAAAGATTGGGCTTCCCTGGTGGCGCAGTGGTTGAGAGTCCGCCTGCCGATGCAGGGGACATGGGTTCGTGCCCCGGTCTGGGAAGATTCCACATGCCGCGGAGCGGCTGGGCCCGTGAGCCATGGCCGCTGAGCCTGTGGAAGAGGCCACAGCAGTGAGAGGTCCGCGTACCGCAAAAAAAAAAAAAAAAAAAAAGAAAAGATTGATGCATAGCTAAGCTCTCCCAAAAGAAAAGGAAATATGTAAATGTCAGAGTCAAAGAGCTGTGAGTGCAGGACTTTACAGTTTATACTGAGCAGCCCTAAGGAGTGGTATGAGAGGGAATGGTTAGACAAGCTAATATCTGGATTGAATTGTAATCCTTGCATAGCGCAGGAGATTAGCGTTTGGAACTGAAACCTTGCTTAAAAGCCTTCATGGAGATGTACCCTCAATGTAAAGAGGAAGTAGGAAGGAAAAAAGTGGCTCAGCTGCCCAGGGAGCTGACATGCAAGCTCAACTTGGCTTATACTTTGGGTGAAAACAAGTCTTAAATGAGAAGTCAGCTCCCTGAGCCTTCACTTGCTCATGGGCCCAGCCACTCTGAAGCAAGTGGGATCCTCCCGGACCGGGGCAGGAACCCGCGTCCCCTGCATCGGCAGGCGGACTCTCAACCACTGCACCACCAGGGAAGCCCGAGCCTTCACTTTTTAGAATAGAAGCCCACATGTTATCAGAGAATCCCCAAGCTAGAAGCAAACATAAAATATTGGTCCTCAGCTAGCTGTGCTCTTAAGTGCCTGGCAGAATCCAATGCAAAAGCACCCACGGAGACACTGTAGTGGGTAATGACTATGTCTATGCTTCACCCAGATCCCCTGGACCCACTTTTTACTGTTTCTTGGGTGGGGGCACTCCCTCTTTGGTGTGCTTTTCCATCCAGCACCTACTGAGTCTCGTTTTTCAGAGAATGCCCTCCAAGACACAGCCACCACCACATGTTTTTCTCAGCTCCTCGCCTCAGTTGGAACAACTCCGTGGCGTGACAAACTCCAGAGTCCCTTGCAGGATGAGGCTGAGATCACTTTCTGTGGGACTTTGCCTGAGATCATGCTTTTGTTCGGATTCCTCCTCTTCGCTGTCCTGTTTGTCCGCCACTCCCTTGCCTGTTTCCTGGAACACTTCCTTCATAAGCACGGCCACTGAATCCTCATCTCAAGCGTCTGGTTTGAAGGAACATGACCCAACACATTCCCATGGAATTCTGTCAAGAAACTAAACAAGCACCTCTAAGGACAAGCTCTCTAGAAAATAATGACAAAACATATGGGGAAAAATCCATCTGAGACAGTCTGCAAAGCAATAGCAGAAGTGTTAGCGCTACTAAGGACTAATAACAGAAAAACAACTTGACAGAATATATAAATTATCCAGGATACAGATGGCGAGAACTAAAAATGGAAAAGATGACAGAGTTTAAGAGATACAGGGGAATGATGAGAATGTTTGCCATAGAGCTAGAAGCAGTTCCTCAGAGGAGAAGAGAGAGTGGTGGAAAGGAAAGATATAAAAGAATATGGTCTGAGTGGTTTACAGAAGTCATGGAAGAGAGGAAACAGCACAGTTCCTATGTAGGATGAATTAAAAAGTAAATGCACCTTAAAGAGACATTACACAATGCAAAAGCAGAGAGAACATCTTAAAAGTAACCAGAGGGGAAAGACAGATTATCAATAAATAAACAATAATTAGACTACCAGGAGTGTGTAATCCACAGCAGCAAGAGAGGCCAGAAGACAGCAACAGAATGTCTTCGAAGTGGAAAATAACTGTCAACATAAACTAAGCTAAACTGAAATATCATTAAAGAAGGAGGAGAAGATAAAGACATTTCAGTGACTGTGAGATTTTATAAATAGTAAATTTTCACTAGAGAAAAAGATTAAACTCAGGAGGAAGTTCTGAGGTGCAAGAAACAGTGGAACAAAAAAAGAAAGAAAATAGGTAAACATTATAGACCCAACTAAACTAGCATTGAGTCTAAAAACTACCATCCATACAACAAAAATGCTTATTTGGGGAGATGCTGACTTAAAACCAAGATGAATTTGAACAAAGATGTGTGAACAGACAGCAGAAGAGATCAGAGTTAATGCATTCTGCCAATTTGATATTGTCTAAGAGGAAAGATACTGGTTATCTTTATACTTTCTATGTTAAATATGAACATTGCTAATTAATCTACTTAAACCATAGAAAGTGAATACATTCTTGCCACATAATAATAAAAAGAATAAAAGAAAATTTTGAAAAAATGTGATTTATCCAATAGGAAAAGAAAAGAAAAAAAGGACACAAGTGAAATATAGAAAGTAGAAAACCAGAATGATATGGTGGTTCCAGCTAATATGGCCATATCAGTATCAGACAAAATAGACATTTGGATGGGAGGGAGCATTGTTATATTTTAAAAGCATTATAATAAAAGGAGCAATTCAGCAGGAAGATACATCAATTCTGAACTTGTTCATGCACCTAACAATATATGTGAATTATGATAATATGAAAACAAAAACCAACATGATTACAAGAAGGCGACAAGACTACAATAGTGATCCTAAACTTTAGAACAAACAGAAGAAAAATTCCTAAAGACATGGGTGATTTGAACAGCACAGTTAACATACTTGATATAATATATATAGACAGAGACTTGCATCTAATAATTAGAAAAAAATCATTTTGTAGCACACGTGGAACATTTACAAAATTTGACTTCATATTAGGCTACAAAGCAAGTCTCAACAAATACCACGGAATTGACATCATACAGACTCATATTTTCTTACCATGACAAAATTAAAAACAAGATAACCAAGAGCCCATATATTTAGGGATTTAAAAATACTCATTTTAGTAATTAACTTGTCAAAGAAAACATCCAAATTGAGACAAAGCCATTTATGTGTTATGAAAACACTGCATATCAGAACTACTGAGATAGAGTTAAAGCAATACGTAGATAAATTTTATAGTGTTATGTTCATACATTAGTAAAATGAGTAAAAAAAGTGAGTAAACTAAGCATTAGAATCAAAAAGTGAAAAAAAAAGAGTAAACCCAAAGAAAGTAGAATAAAATAAATAATAAAGATAGGAATAGAAGGCAATGACAAAGGGAAAAAAAATCCAGTAGGGTGGATCACGATTATAAAGCATTATGATAATTTATGATGAAAATATGTCTTCCTCAAACATGCTAAGCTCATTCCTCCTGGAACACTTTGCTCTTGCATTCCAAAGAATCCATTACATTCATGTTTGCATCAAAAACAGATGTTTATGGAGGATCAGTTATGTTCTTGGCACTGTCCTAGGCACAGCAGTGGACAGAAAAGGCAAAAAGTCTCTGCTACTATTGAGTTTATGTCCTAGCAGCTGGCATCTTTTATCACTCAGGAAGTCTTTTCTGATCACCGATCTAAATTTCAATGCTATTCATTTTCTTGTCTTCCTATTCTATCTCTTCCCACTAGTGTGCCATTTCTTTGAGATGAGGGACCTTTTCTGTTTTGTTCATCACTCTACTCCAAAGGCATGGAATGATACCTGAACAAATTATTTGTTCAGGAAATAGTTGTTGAAAGAATGAATGTTAAAATGAATGTTGATATAAATGAAAAATGAATGATGAAAGGATGAATTCATGGATAGTTACAATTATATTTGAAGAAGATAGAAGACGTTGTCTACAGCAAAGGGGTGTGTGTGTGTGTATGTCTGTGTGTGTGTCTATGTGAGTATCTGTGTGTGTGTGTGTCTATGATCAGGAAAAAAAAAAAACTCGTGTAAAGGCAAGAGAATGGATATTATGACATAAGAGTAAGTGGTTAGATGGGCAGGCAGGGACCAGAACTAGTCTGTGTGCCACCCAAAGGAATTAACATCTCATCTTACAAAAAATAGTGTGTGTGATAACTATTTGTTTTCAAAACCAGATGGTAATTTTAAATCCATGCTTCGAGATTTGATTTTAAAAAGTAAAGAATGTTTCTATTTTGTTTAATTAAAACAACCTCTTTGGTTATAATTTATTTTTATGAACTCAACTTTAATTAACATGTAACATTTTATGACTGCATAAGCTATAAGAACTTTTCATTAACAACAAGTTTTAGAATTGCTAAAAGAACATTTTATTTACAACAACTTTAAATCATGCTTTATTTAAACATACACATTGAAAGAGGTGTACATCAAGCATTGGAACTCAGTTATATAAAAACTTAGAGTGTATTTTCTCCTGACTGGGGTCAAGTTTAAGAACCCACTTGTGTCTGAGTGGTGAACTTGTCATCACCATTGCTATTACATCTGACATGTATTGAGTGTTTCTTATGTTCAAGACACTGTTCTAACTCATTTAAGTTTCTCAAAAAACCTTGGTGCAGGGACAATTAATTGTTCTAGGTCACGTAGCTAGTAAATGGAGTAGCCAGGCTTCAAACATTGTAGTTTAGATTGGAGCCCACGAACCACTGCTCCACCCTGACTCAGTCCTTCCTGATGGATTCAATCCTGCCCATTGAGTTTTGTCCTCTGATCTGAAAACGTGTCCTGTATGTCATCTTCTCATGATGTCCTCCTCCACCTCCCTGATTTTCTCTCCAATCCTGTTTCTCCTTGCGGGCTTCTGCTGTTGATGTCATGCTCTGGTTTTGCCCCGGGAATTGGAGCTCCTGGCCAAAGACAAAGTCACAGCCAGGTGCTTTCAGAGGGAGGAGAAAGGGTCCCTGTGCTCAATCAGATTCTGCCAGATGTCAGTTGTCTTCACTGATGTGGGTGTCTCCATGTAAATGGCGGATGGGCGTTTTCTCAGCCAATGTGCATCTCTGCAAGACCCTCACCAGTGATGCACAAGCCCTTCTGCTGAACAATGATATAAGTGGCTCCTGTCCCTCTGCTCAACTTTGGGCTCTCTCCTTGAGCACTGGCTTCCATTCCATCCAGGAACAGGGATATGGTGACCCTCATGCCTCCCCTTCAGGGTATCCTATGACACTCTCCTGCTCTGCTGGCCTCCTGCTTCAGTGAACCCCCTCATCAGTGTGTTTCCTTCCTTCAGAAATCTCCAGATAAAAAGTCAACAACATTCCCCAATTTTTAGAACCACCCCCCCAAATTTTAGAATATGCAAGTCTAGTGCCTCTTCCAATTTGGGGGTTGGGGACTGGGTAAATGCTTCAGGAACTATACTCTCCAGGGGGTGATCACTTTTCTCTTTCCTCCCAGGGTTCTATAGGAGCCCACCACTTTGTAAACCCAATGGTAGGGCATCCCATAATTTAGGATAAGGGAGCAGGGCACATTCTTTGTGCTCAAAATATGAGCTCATAGTGTCTTTTGATCTCCGCTATGAGTTAGCAAATCTGACATACCTGTCAGTAACACCACGGGATTACTGGAAAGGATCTGAGTCGGTACATCATACCTCCACATCCATGTCGACACATTCATAGTACAAAACCACCAAAAGAAAGTGGCATCAACACGACCTGAATCTGCATAAGGAATTACAGGGATTTTATAGGGTATTAGTGCCTTCTGATACTAAACACAGCCTATTACACGCTCAGCTCAAACGAGTTAATATTAAAACCACCACTTTTAAAAGTCAAGAACAATGTGAGTTGAGCTTTCTCTTTTGGTAATAAGATGTATAATTTACTTTTGAAGGATTAATTTTTCCACTAAATGTCAAATGCCAAAAATTAGCTTTTCTTAGACAATATATATTTTCAGTGTTTGCATTAAATTTCAAAATAAAGTTAACCATGTTTTGTGTCGATTCTGATCATATTTATTATGTAAATATATTACAGTGTGATGATCAAGTAATTAAGTATTAGTATAACTGCTTGTTCGGATGAAGCCTATTTTCTAATTTGAAAAATGTGGTTGGCACTGCCTACTTCATGAGGGTCATAGAGAAACTTAAAGGATAACTTATGTAAAGCACAAGGACAGACACTTAGGACATGTTAGTTATTTTTTTATCCTCAGCATTGCAACATTTTTCCCCTAATTCTTTGTCCTTGATTCAAATTTTCTTGAATTTTTTTAAAAATGTTTTTAAGCAAGGACAACATAGTATGTTCTCTGTATCATATAATTATCATTCATTCTAAAGTCCTTTGTTTTCAGGGGTCTCCTTATTATGACAAGGTCATAACTGTATTGCTCTCTGCCAAAAACTCTTCTCTACTTAATTATTCTTACCTTATCCCAGTGAATTAGCAAAACTTGGCAGCAAAGTCCTTAAGAGTGATATGTCCTCGTTTCCTGGATACTGTTTAATGTATGGACTTTAAAAGTCCCAGTTTGGAAAAAAATTCCCTGGAAACGATTTTAGCTATCCAAAGCAGCATCCTCAACTTCCACTTTCTAACCCACTTAGAAGGTGCTTTCCTGTCTGGTTATAGAACTTGCTCACCATACAGATTGTTAGACATCCTATTACTTCTCAGCCATTCGTTTCTGAAATTTGGTAATTTTCAATAGTCCTATAGTGATTGGGAAGCTCAAAGGTTCACAGCTTTTCTTCTGCAGTGTTGCTCCCCCTAGTGCTGAGTTAAGGGACTGAATATTCGTAAAACAATGTAAGCATGTTGCTAATTTACTGTAGAAAAGGTAACTGCAGAAAGAATGATAGCATTGACACATTGAAAGCATTTCTGCAAGGCAGGGATAAGGTCCTATTCTTCACCGTATCTCCAGCAATGATTGTAACATGGACTCCTAACAAATATCCTTTGAACAAAACTGCCAAGAGAATATATTCACGGAATGGAAAAACATGAAGACTGTCTCTATCTTAAATGTTTATTTTTATTTTTTTCTATCTTTAATTTTTTAATGTAAGATGTGTCTTTTATGGTGGCTCTCAAATTTTTAGAAACACCTTATCATAAAATGGCATTATCTAACTAGCTATGAAAAAAAGAATAATTAATTCTTCCAAAATTGTTTTACATCTTTCAAAGGATGAGAAACATGATTCAAATACACTTGGAAAGAAGCAATGCAGCAGTTTCTAACTTAGAAGTGACCCTGACCATTGGAAATTGTGCCCACAGACTTTTGAGGAATCCGTTTGCCTGTCATAGGCTAGAGCCATGGAACAGCCAGGAATCCCATGATCTTTTAGGGTTGGTGGTAGCTTCTGGCAAAGCTTACTTAACCCAATGAGACCTGCCCTGTGAGAGTTCTCCTGCACTCTGTACTCAACAGTCTGCCATTTGCTGCCAAGCCTTTTTTTTTTTTTTTACTGTTAACTTCTCCTTCCCAGCTCCTCTACATCTATGTAGCTCCATCCTCCAGTTGACCATACTTTGCTTTTTGACTTTTGGGTTGTTGGCTGGGATCTATGCAACTTTCACTTCAGATCTGGAGCAAGGACTTTCCATTGAAGTAACAGTGATAGTAAGGGACATATCCAATTTTTGGCATGAAAGGTCATATACCACTCATATTATAAGATACCTATATTCTTGAAAAAGCATTCTATTGCTTTCATAAGTCAATATACAGAAAGGAAAGCTTGACAAGATTGCCTTGGTTGATGACCCAGTGACTTTCAACTATGCCCTAGAGGGCTATGTCAGCATCCCTGGAAGTAGGGTAGTCATGACAGTTTTATGTGTATCTAAAAAAACATGGTTTACAATAGCTGAGAAATATGGGTCTAGTTTAGGGTAGCCCTCTCTCAAGAGTTATGAGGGCTTAAGTCCATGAACTTATTAAAGTCTCAGAGCAATAGCTCAAAATTACACAGTCCATATATAAAAATAGTAATCTCAAAATAACTCAATGTTTTTGCTTTTTTTTTCCCACAAACATCATGGAGATTATACATGGCCCCTCTCTTTTTTCCATTTTTGCTTAATTCTACAATCTTTCATAGTATTTGTCCTGCTCCTATCACTTTTGTCCTGATTTCTTAGGAGAGCCCAGCTGGGAAAGGTAGAATTGTCCTCCGAGGCTGGAGGAGGAGAGGACACGTGGCAGAGTTAGTAACACTTAAGTGGGCAAAAGTAAAAAGGAGGTTAAGACCATACATGTATTAAAGTGTTTTAACCCATTTCATAAATGTGTTTATTATGGTTGGAGAAGGAAAAATAGTAAAAAAAAAAAAAAGTGTTTTAGTCTCTTACAACCCTGAGGGAACAAAATATCTCTGGTAATTTCTATTCTGGTCATTCTCTGAATGTTTACATAGGTTTAAAACACTCTCGATGCCTCTTTAAATTACAGAAGCAAATAGCTAATTCTTAGCTTTCCCTTCAATATTTACAAAGTCTCTTTTGAGAGCAAGCCTCGGCATTGACAGCAGTTGGCTTGCATGGGTTACTGGTGTAAAGTCAGGGAATATCATATCAGGTTAGTCACAAGCGTATACAAAAAGGTAAAGCAAGATGGGAAGGCAATAAGGGTTTCTACCTTTCAGGTTAGTAGTCAATCTAAAAGAATTGGATAAGATTATTTCTTGTGTCAATGAACAAAAATTCAAAAATATCACAGAGGTGCAAACATACAGGAATGGCATACTTCTCTGTGCCTGGATATTATATAGACAATTTACACTTCATCAAACATGCTTTCTGGCCTGCAAGTTTAATTTTGATTAATTAATATTAGTTAATCCCAGAGAATTTTTGTTTACTAACATTCCATTTTTTATTTTTAAATACAAAATCTTGTCTCCATATTGCTAGTATAAGGAGCTCTTAGGCTATTGCAGGATGGAAGAGACTGCTTTGGAAGGGGTAATTTTCCTATTTGTAAGAATATAACAGTAAAATATAATGTATGGGTGTCTTAGAGGATGTCTTTTTGAATGCACAGGAAAAAGACTCTTTTCCATCACTATCTTCAAGATCCTGCTTCAGAATGTAGATTCTCTTTAGCATTCTGCTGCTGGCTTCTCGTGGCTTCTGATTCTTAAAATTGCTTGGCATATAACCAATAGAATGAAATTACGTCAGTTAGGATTGGATTCAGTTGCATATAACAGAGACCCTACTGATGAAATTGAAAAGCATGTGTTTATGCTCTGGTGTGTGAGGAAGATCAGAGAGTGCAGCCCAAGTCTGGTATACGGGCTCTCACAGGGACCCCAGAGATCCACGGAGCTCTCCCATCCACTATGCTCACAAATGCATCATTTCAGCATTTTAGGCAGCTGGAAGGAAGAAATGGTAGAAGGGCCAAAAGGGGCACACCAGCTGTCTTTTGAGAAAATTTCCCAGGAGTTACACACAACAAAATGCAACACAAATACATAACTGATATACTGGTATGAATAGAACATCTTAAAGTTGTATTTTATAACTTCTGCTTTTTAAATTTGGGAAATTAGTCGTTTCATTTGTTTTGAATTGATGTTTACTTGTATTGAAACTGGAGAATTTACTGAGATTCTTTTGTTGTTCCTAATAGTTTTGCTGTTGAATCATTGGACTTTTTTAAGTTAGCCATCTTATCATCTGGAAATAAAATTAATGTTGTCTCTTCTTTCTAATTATTGTGCCTCATTCATTCTCAGGGTTTTAAAAGTTCTTCACTGGCTCAATTTTCTATAAAGCCAATTCTGGTTTTTATTGATTTTTGGTACTATCTTTGATTCTGCTTTGTTTAATCGATTTACA
Source organism: Mesoplodon densirostris (assembly GCF_025265405.1). Classification (NCBI taxonomy): domain Eukaryota; kingdom Metazoa; phylum Chordata; class Mammalia; order Artiodactyla; family Ziphiidae; genus Mesoplodon; species Mesoplodon densirostris. The sequence continues at coordinate 19,198,426 of NC_082671.1, forward strand.
TTATGAACTCTCACTTTTTGTGGATGACAGGAAAAAATAAATTCTGCATTTAAGGTCATGACATTATTTCTGATTTTTAACGTGAGAAATTTACTATTTAAAACCAATCTCTCAAAATGTTCCCTCTTACCTTTCTTTGTCTTCTTCCCTTTCCTTAGAGTAAAATTAAATTTCTAGAGAACACATTACATATTACATATATATTACTTACATAATTATTACTTACGTGATACTTACACATTACTCAGGAATGAAAAAAGGGTCTTTGGCCTTTGGTATATCACATCTAGGCTTTTTGTTGTCATCGTGAAACCAGTAATTACTGCCCAAATCGACATACACTAATCTTCCTCATTCCAACCTTGGGTCTCTTTAGGTCCTACAGATTCCTGCTATTTGGAACCACAAGAACTTTTATCTACTTACCCATTGATAGGATAGGAGAGGCTTTGCAGAAGAAATAAGGAAAGAAAGAAGAAAAGAAAGAAAGAAAGAAAGAAAGAAAGAGGGAGGGAAGGAGGGAGGAAGGAAGGAAGGAAGAGAGAGGAAGAAAACTAACCCCAAATCTCAGTGATTGAACATGCAAAAGTTTGTTTCTAACTCATGCTGCCTGTCCAGTGAGGTTTTCTGGATGGTTCTGCTCCATATAGCCACTCAGGGACCATGCTGAAGAAGATTTCATTAACCATGTTGTAGCCATATTATCCAGACTGCCTGGTTCTCTGTCACCGTGGTAGGGAAGAGAGAACCTAGAGAATCAACTTGGGATTTTTCACTACGTCAGCCCCCAACTTGGCACAACTTCACTTCCACTCACATTTTATCAGCCAAATTAGGAACATGGTCCCACCTAACTGTAAGAGGACTGGGAAATGTTTCTTTCATATGTTGGGGGTGGGGGTGGGGGGAGAAAGGAGAAAGGGTATTGGATAGAATTGTAATGTCTATCCCTTGAGCTGACTGTGGCTCTTTAAGGCCACACCCAGGCCCATCAGCCTAGTCACCTCCCTCAGTCATTGCTCATCTACCTCTAAGGCACAGTAAAGTTACACATGGAACTTCTCTATGAGGTTTGTGGTCTCATATATCACTCTCAGGAGTCCAGATAATGGGGACCATATGTTCTCCAATACTTCCAAACCTATCTAGAATTTCAGTTCTCCTAGCCAAAAAGCAGGTAGGGAAGAACTTTACTTAGAAACCAACTTGTTCTAAGCTCTCAATAATACTCACCTCTACTTTCTTTCATCTCATCAGGCTCTTATATCTTTCCTGGGGGTAGTATAATTTAGACTTTGGTGTCATCTCCTGTATCCTTTGAATCTGCTTCAAGTTATACTGGTTCAGGTAAGTCAGAATTTGCTTATCCTTTTTTCTTTCAATAGAGCCTTGCTGTTTTAAATTATAGCTTTGTTTTCAAGATTATTTGCTTCTGCTATAGATTTACAAATCCTGTTAAGCATTTTAATTGGCTTATTTGCTGTACACTGTATCAGCCCAACTCTTCAGGACAGTGCATATAAAAAACTGTCTCTACCACTTGAATAGAGTCTAGCAATGGATACAAAAAGAGGGATGGGAGGCAAATAATTTTATATTTTAAATATATTATGCCAATATATATGTAAAGTTTGGAACTCGGCTATATAACAACTAGAGTATTTGGAAAACTTTAAACACAACTATGTTCAGTTCAATTAAACTCTGATTCTTTATGACTCTCCGTCCTTTGAAACAATGACTTTCAGGAGAACCACAAATTCCCTAGTCAGCTTTGATTGCCAAATTAGATTTTTTTTTAACTTTTTACTCTGTAGAGAGTTTACTTTGAGAGCCAGAACTGCTAAAGAGAAAAGGAATTCCTAAATTCCAAAGTTCCATTTATAAATCACAAGGCAAGTCTGGTGGGCTTAGACAATGGAACAATATTTACTGTATATCTATAACTCACAGTGAAAATTAATTAAAGAATGCAGAATAAGGAATGCTATAAACTAGAAAAGAAGCCAAGAGAGGGGAAGAAGAGAAAGAGGTTGGATTCAAAGATTCCTACTTCCTTTCTCAGTACTAAAAATAAATTTTTAAGTGTTCTTAAGATGGTAGAAAGCCCAGGTAGGTCAATAAGGGAAATAAAACACGTCCTCTTTGATACTCTGAAAGGAGACTATTTCATGGATACAGATGCACCTTTGTATCATGAGGCAGTTAGTGCAGAGGAGAGTGGTGATGAAGCGTATTTAAACAGAAAATATAAGAGATGGCCCCAACCACTGCACATGCATTTCCCCATGTTCTGGTTGAAATGGGCCATGTCCAGAAGTTCCCTCACATTCTCAGTAATTGATATGATTCACCACCCATGCATCCTTCATAAATTAAGGATTTATTTCCCCAACTGCTGGAAGAACGCTCACCAGACAGCCTCAGCTGTCTCTCTCTATCTCTCCCAAGGTCATGCTGCCTTCCCAGGGTGATCCGTATTCACTGACTCAGCAGCATAAAAGTCTAGCCACCTTGCCCAAAGTTGAGACAGCCCTAAAGGACATCCCAGTTTCAGAACTTCCCTTGGGGTCAGTTGAAGCCTTTGTTGAGACTATGGCAAAGGCCAACATGTCCTTTGTACATTCCTGTCTCCTTTCTTTCTCTTCCATTTCACAGATGTTGATCTCAAGAGCACTCCCTAATAAACTCCCTTCTCTCTAATTTCTGCAACAATCAGTACTGGAAATGGAGTCCAAGAAAGCAGACACTAAGATGGGATTTGGGGGTTGTGTTATGTGCCACTCAACTGGTAATGAGGATTCTAGTACTGGTAGAAGCTGAAACACAGATATTTCCTGCATAAGGTTGCCATGCTACTGTTAAAACTTTCATTGGTGGTGACCTGCAATGGAATTCTAGTGAAAGAAAGTACACAAGCACGTGTGATGTTTTTGGCATTTGAGAAGTAGAGGGTAAGCAACAACTACAAGGACAGAAGAATCGAGGGTTAAGCTCAATTGACAAGTTGGAAAAAATCAAAGGCTGAACGTTATTAATTGGCAATTAAAAGTTAAGTTTGTAAGCCCAAGGGAATCTTTTGTAGCATGCGAAATATTTTAATATTCTATAGCTAGTGGGCAGTGAAAGCTGAGGACCAAGCCCAACACTTAACAAGAGTAGCAGAATTCAAGGTTCTGCTCTGCCTGCTGTGCCAAGATCAGGCCTTATATGGGAAAAAGTGAGACCCTGACTTATGGATGGAGTCATCCAAAATTCTCAAATCTCTAAATTCTCCTGCCATTAGAGCCCAGAAAATGGCCTACTCCTCCCCATTAAGGGGCAGAACTGCCCCCTTAATGGAAGATTATACAGAAGCCCTCCCTTGAAGCACAGTCTGAACCACAGTCAGAATCCACCCCCACTTTCCCCCCTGGCCACTAGGGCAACAATAACCCAGTTGGAATGTGTTGGACCTGATAAGGAAGAAAAGGGACTCAACCCCAACAGAGCTGTAACATCCAGCCAACACATATTAGCAGAAGATGGGAGAATTCCCATGGAGCTGGATTCTGAGTGTGCTGGATCAAGAAGGGTGGGACATAAACTTGACTAAGAAAGAGCACTTCCCTGACATACAGGATTTAAAATCCTGGCAAAGACTGGAGGAGATGATGCAAACATGATGTTAGGATGGTTCCTCGAAGCATATGAAAAGTGATGGCCCACACTACATGAGATAGAAATAGATTTAGAAGAACTTTCTCAGTCTGCACTGTATAAATAGGATAGCTACCTATAAAAATAATAAATTCCATGCAACTGGAGCAATTGAAACATCAAATTGGGATTATAGAGTTATTTGCATGATAATTTGGTTTTGTCTTTCCCAGTAGATGTGAAACTCCATGAGGTCAGAGACGATGTGTTTTGCTCAGCCCTCTACACCCAGTGCCTAGCAGAGATTAATAGGCTCCCAATAAATACCTGTAGAACAGATAAATGAAGGAAGATTATTAGGAAAAAGTACATATCAAACAAGAATATACTACAGAGAGAGAGAAACTATATCAAACAAGAATATACTACAGAGAGAGAGAAACTAGATACCTTGGAGATTTTTGCCAGCTCTAAGATTCTAATGTTTTTAATTTTGATTCTACCAAGAATTTTCTGGAATGTTAGTCAACCTCACAGGGCACTCATGTAGAATGATTTTACTAAACCAATTCTTCCCTTTGCCTTTTTTGAAGCAAGTTTGTTTTGGGTACAATACTAAAGTATGGTGTTTAAAAGGAGCCATGATCCTTATAATAAATTTTGATGAGCGTGCAGAGACTCTTGTTTGTGGAAACTAATCAAGAGCCTGTTCTAAAAAGAACATGTTGACAAAGTTAGTTCGGTGGTACCTGCCTTCTTTCAATACTTCTCTTGGTGATAAGAATGGGTAAATAGGTAAAACTTTATACCAGTAGAGATGGGAGATACATACAGTTTTAGCCCTTGGATGGCTATAATAACAAAGACAAGTGCCCCCCTAGTTATTCAACAGTTTTTTGCTTTTGTTTTTTGTTTTTGTTATGGGATCTCAGTTCACTGACCAGGGATCAAACCCAGGCTTGAAAGTGCAGAATCCTAACTACTGGACGGCCAGAGAATTCCCTCATCCAACAGGTTTTGACACCTAGGTTTTACTGTACTAATAAGGAAAAGGTTTTTGTCTTGCCACATTGCTCACAACAATAAAGACCCACTAATAACAATGAAGACTAAGTCTGAAAGGCTCCTTTCATCTTGGGAAAGTCTCCAGGAAGGGCAATAAGACAGAAGAGTTATTTGAGGCTTGTCTCAGGATAACCAAAGTGCTGCTACTACAAGTTGGTCCTCTGCAAACTTTTTGCCAAGAAGAACCTGCTGTGACTAGTGTGTCCTTCTCACAATCCTCCCCACAGAATAAGGTTTATATTCATTGATCAAAGTTTTTTTTCCCTTAATCCCAAGATTTTTCAAGTTGTTGCTTTGTATTCCTCAATTCACATATTTTCATTACATTCTCCATATGAAAAAATCATCATAGTTTTGCTACCGTGGGAAAGTCTTGTTGCCTGAAACAGATGTTAATGACAATTTGATTAAAAGGAAACATCAGAAAAGTCAAATGACTGTGGGAAAGTGTGTTAATACACTTTGGGATTAGAAAAATATAACTATGTGGTATTGACACACTTGGAGAACTAATATCAAAATTCTTCCCTTGGTTATTTGTCCACGTGAAAAATACTTGTAAGCCAATCCCAGAACTTTCTACACTCGAAAGACATATTTATAAATGACTGGTTTTGAAATTTTTCTGGGGAAGGAATAGTAAAAATATTCTTCCTAATTATTCCAGACTATTCCCTTTCCCCCCTTATATTTTACACTTAAACTACCCGATAGTACTGTACAGTACACTGGCTATAGTCTTGGTGTGTGGAGAAAGGAAGGGGGAAAACCCACATGGGGTTGAATGAAATACTTGCTAAGGGCCTAGATTGTGCTTAATCTTCTAAGATCCTCCTTAATTATTCTATATCAGAGACACTTCTATCCACTCAGGGGGTGACCCCTTTGGTTTGTGACTCATTTCTTCCATCTCAACTCAGTGACATGGAGCCACAACTGAGGTTTTCTGATAGGGTGCAGGGGTCACTACTCTTGAGAGATTTTGCTTGAGCTATTCATGGGTTCTTGCCTTGCACTGTCTTCTCAGCCCCCTAGCCAGCTTCTTTTCAAGTTGAAGAATCTAATTATTTTTCTTAGGATCTTGTCTGTTCCCTTTTGCTTCTTGGATGAGGCTGCTGGGAAAGAAGCTTGGCCACCTCAGATTCTTTGGATTCTATTATTGAAAAATAAAATTTTTTTAAATTTGAAAGTATGCCCAATTTTGTTCCGTAATTGGTTTCTCCTGGTGAAGCCTTAGCTTCGCTTATCATCATTATTATTATTATTATTATTATTATTATTATTATTATTATTTTGCGGTACGTGGGCCTCTCACTGCTGCAGCCTCTCCCGTTGCGGAGCACAGGCTCCGGATGCGCAGGCTCAGCGGCCATGGCTCATGGACCTAGCCACTCCGCGGCATGTGGGATCTTCCAGGACTGGGGCACGAACCCGTGTCCCCTGCATCGGCAGGCGGACTCTCAACCACTGCGCCACCAAGGAAACCCTTGCCTTATGTATTGAGGCGTTCCTATGTTGGGTGCATATATATTTACAGTTGTTGTATCTTCTTCTTGGATGTATCCCTTGATCATTATGTAGCGTCCTTCTTTGTCTCTTATAACAGTCTTTATTTTAAAGTCTATTTTGTTTGATATGAGTATTGCGACTCCAGCTTTCTTCTGATTTCCATTTGCGTGGAATATGCTTTTCCATCCCCTCACTTTCAGTCTATATGTGTCCCTGGGTCTGAAGTGGGTCTCTTGTAGGCAGCATATATATGGGTCTTGTTTTTGTATCCATTCATCCATTCTATGTTTTCTGGTTGGAGCATTCAATCCATTTACATTTAAGGTAATTATCGATATGTATGTTCTTATTGCCATTTTCTTAATTGTTTTGGGTTTGTTTTTGTAGGTCTTTTTTCTTCCCTTCCTCTCTTGTTCTCTTCTCTTGTGGTTTGATGACCATCTTTAGTGTTGTGTTTGGGTTACTTTTTCTTTTTTGTGTGTGTATCTATTGTAGCTCTTTGGTTTGCTGTTCCCATGAGGTTTTGATATAGCAGTCTATATATTACAAGTTTGTTTCAGGTTTCTGGTCTCTTCCCTGTCTAGAGAAGTACCTTTAGCATTTGTTGCAAAGCTGGTCTGGTGGTGATGAATTCTCTTAGATTTTGCTTGTCTGTAAAGCTTTTGATTTCTCTGTCAAATCTAAATAAGCACCTTGCTGGATAGAGTATTTTTGGTTGTAGGTTCTTCCCTTTCGTCACTTTGAATATATCCTGCCACATCCTTCTGGCCTGCAGAAGTTTCTGCTGAGACATCAGGTGATAACCTCATGGGAGTTCCCTTGTATGTTATTTGTTGCTTTTCCCTTTTTGCTTTTAATATTTTTTCTTTGTCTTTAATTTTTACCAATTTGATTACTATGTGTCTCAGTGTGTTCCTCCCTGGGTTTATCCTGCCTGGGATTCTCTGTGCTTCCTGGACTTAGGTGACTGTTTCCTTTCCCGTGTTAGGGAAGTTTTCAGCAATTATCTCTTCAAATATTTTCTCAGGTCCTTTCTCTCTATATTCTCTTTCTGGGAGCCCTATAAAGAGGATGTTGGTACATTAAATGTTGTCCCAGAGATCTCTTAGACTGTCTTCATTTCTTTTCATTCTTTTTTCTTTATTCTGTTCCATGGCAGTGATTTCCACATTTCTGTCTTCCAGGTCACTTATCTGTTCTTCTGTCTCAGTTATTCTGTTATTGATTCCTTCTAGTGTATTTTTCATTTCAGTTATTGTATTGTTCATCTCTGTTTGTTCTTTAGTTCTTCTAGGTCTTTGTTAAACATTTCTTGCATCTTCTTGATCCTTACCTCCATTCTTTCTCCAAGATCCTGAATCATCTTCACTATTATTATTCTGAATTTTTTTCTGGAAAGTTGTGTACCTTCACTTCACTTAGTTGTTTCTTCTGGGGTGTTATCTTGTTCCTTCATCTGTGACATATCCCTCTCTGTTTAATTTTATCTAACTTTCTGTGATTGTGGTTTCCATTCCACATGGTGCAGGATTGTAGTTCTTCTTGCTTCTGCTCTCTGCCCTCTGGTGGATGAGGCTATCTAAGAGGCTTGGGCAAACTTCCTGATGGGTGGGACTTGTGGTGGGTGGAGCTGGGTCTTGTCCCTCTGGGGGGCAGGACTGTACTCAGTATAACTTTAATCAACTTGTCTGCTGATGGGTGGGACTCTGTTCCCACCCTGTTGGTTGTTTGGCCTGAGGCAACCCAGCACTGGAGCCTACAGGCTGTTTGGTGGGGTTCATGGTGGTCTCTGGGAGGGCTCATGCCAATGAATACTTCCCAGAACTGCTGTCCGTGTCTTTGAGCCACAGCTGCCACCCACCCCCACCTCTGCAGGGGACACTCCAATAATACCAGGTAGGTCTGGCCTAGTCTCTCATGGGGTCACTGCTTTTTTTCCCCATGGACGTGGTGCACACAGGAGTTTGTGTACACCCCCCAAGAGTGGAGTTTCTGTTTCCCCCAGTCCCATGGAAGTCCTGTGATCAAACACTGCTGGCTTTCAAAGTCAGATTCTCTGAGGACTCCTCCTCCCATGGCTGGACCCCCAGGCTGGGAAGCCTGAAGTGGGCTCAGAACTTTCACTCCTGTATAATTGTTTTCCAGTTTGTGGGTTGCCCACCCAGTGAGTATGGGATTTGATTTTATTGTGATTGCGCCCCTCCTACAATCTCATTGTGGCTTCGTCTTTGTCTTTGGGTGTAGGGTATCTTTTTTTTTGGTGGGTTCCAGTGTTTTTTTGTTGTTGATGGTTGTTCAACAGTTAGTTGTGATTTTGGTGTTTTCATAAGAAGGGGGTGAGCTCACGTCCTTCTACTCCACCATCTTGAGCTAATCCAATCCCCAACGTAGGTAGGTATTAAAAGCAGAAAAGATAATGATGATCCAGAACAGGCATAAAGCTGATTTGTTTTTATATTCTCTGTCTTTCTAAGAAATATATACATATATATATACACATATGTGTGTATATTTTTTAATGCATTTTGTGCTCTGTAGGATTTTATTGCTGTATTAAAAATTAATTCTCACCTACACTTTTACTAAACAAATACTTTCTTCATAGGGCAAAAGCAATTTATGCACTGGAAAAAGAATAAAGAAGGCTATTAAGACAACAAAAGAAAAAGCATGTTTTAGGCTTTGAGGCCAATTGAATCATATAATCTAACTCTATTTTTAAGCCTAGTTTCCTGTTTCCCATTCAAACAACACTACTAAATTACTCCCTTTCCCTATCTGTTCTATAAAGCATATATATTCCAGATATATGGTACTTTTAATGATCGAGGCAGAAATTATATCAACAGGAAAGCACTGGCTGATTTCCTAGTAAAGATTAAAACACACAGAGAGATTTTTCTTAAATTTGCAGTCCTCTTCCCCAAATAATTCGTTTGTTTGAGAAAAGTATTTGACCTTTATTAGTTATGTTGATAAAACTTTGTTCTTTCAAGTTGAATTAAAGCTCTGTGAAGTTCAAGGCTACTCTGGAAAATGCACAGATATTCTCAAGGAGCAATTACATATAAAGCAAAAGTGGTTTTTAATAATAAATTAAAATTGTAGTGAAATTTTTTTAAAAATCTGAGCACAATTTCTTTATTTCATCATATTCACAAATACAGTGTCACTATTTATGACACCTTGGCCCTGAATCCTGCTGCTACCACTTAGTAGGTGAGTAACCTTGGGCAAGTTAGTTAATCTCTAACAATTTCCTCCTCTGAATAAAAGGAGCAATATTAGCTTCTTTAGAGAGTTTTTACAAAAAGGAAATAAGATGATATATGGACAAGCAATTAACATAGAGCCTAGCATGAAGTAATGTTCACTAAATTGCTTTGTTTTTAGGTTTTGTTGTAGGTGGAAGTCTGTAGCTCAAAAGGAAGTTATCAAGATTTTATGTAAAGTAAGTCCTTATAGCATAAGAGGAATCAGCCCTTCCTCATTCTTAGAGATAAGAGGGTTGTGGGACCCTAAAGGGCTATGATGGTATAATGATTAAAAGAACAACAACAAAGTTTATCAAAGAAATGGAATAACTCCCTAAACCTTTTCAATTTTATCCATACTCCAAATATTTTTCTGTTTATAAGGGAGCATAATTTGAGTTTCATAGGAATATGATAGGGTTACATAAAAATATAAATTATCTCCTGGAACTACATAACCTGCTTCTCTATTTCAATTTGCTTTGGATGGTTCATTCACCTAGCTAGTTCGTTAGCTGAAATTGCTAATTATTTTCATCCCTGTGATGGACAGTGGCCCACAGGAGTCCGTCAGTGATACAGTGGTATCATTGTGTTGAAAGGGATTATAAGGTAATTAATCATATCTACCTGCTCTATGGTTCCTGCTTTTGGTTTGTAGGTACTATATTTAAATTCTAGCTCTTTCTTTCTGCTTGGATGGTAAACTCACGGCAAGGACTGAATGTAACTCACCTTTGACTCTTCAACAAGTAGACCAGTTCCTAGAATATGGATTTAGGTATGTGGTTGTTGATCTAACCTTATAGCATGTCTGAGTTCTCCTTTTCTTTTTTCTTGTGTCACCAGGCTGTTGTGTTGGTGTAGTCAAACATGGCATGAATACAACGCTAAACCCGATACTATGGAGGACAATTTTTAATCAGCTTACAGAGATTTGGCGTTTATCATCCTTCCCTTCCCTCCCCTCACCTAATGGCATATAAGGACTTCAATGGTTAAAATATAGCCTTAAGTTGGCCCCTCAGCCACCAGAGAATTGGATTGTATCTCTTATAAGCAAGGAAGCTGTCCATGTGGGAAGCATCACTCCCATGGGATATTTGTATGACTGTTCAAATTTAAACAATATATCTAGGGAAAAGAATGAATGTGGGAAAAATATAATAAGGTTTTCTTATGTGTTTGTATAATTTCTACTTTTTGGCCAAAAGGAGTCATACATGACAATGGTTTCACGTTTTTCAGCACTTGGTCCTAAGCCAAGTTGAAAAATATCTCCTCTCCCTCTGAGGATCATCTGAGGCTTTAGTGTCTCCTTTTTGTTGTGAGAACCACATCCCAGGATATTTCCCTTGTTTTGAAATGACAGAGTGGACGTGCAGACCTGAGCGCAGTGGCCTGGTCATTAACACTCACCAGCTGTCTCAAGACATGGGATCCCAAAATAAAAGTGATGTGAAACATCCCAGGCCTAAAAGTCACTCTACTAACACCAGGGCATGAGAGAGGAAAGAACTCTTTGTGACTCCAAACTGTAGTTTACGTGCCAGGGAAAGAACACTTTTCCTGGTGGTATTGCTACAAAACAGGTGTGGGGAGAACACGGGCTCTGCCTGACCATCAGCAGTCTCCAGAGACCCAGGTGTGGGGAGCAGATGGGGGAGCTGGGTGGTTTCATTGCACTTCTAAACAGCATGTGATCTTTGCATGCACTTTGTCTGTGTTTTGCCCTTTGACTCATCAGCCAGAGTCTGAGACCGGAAGGAGAATCTACTTCAGACAAAAGTATTTTGTTCTATTATTATTTTCCCATCCAAATTTAGGTCAAGAGATAGGTTAATGTTCTATGGGAACCAAAACAAATCTAGATTGGTTGTTAGAGTGGTTGAGGTAAACAAACTAACTGTATCCTTGTCAGGAGAATTTTATTGTGTGTATTAAACTGCTTTGTTCTTTAGGAAAAGACTAAAGCATTCAATGTGCAACAAGATTTGAAATATTCTACCTCCAGTTGTCCAAATCTAGGGTATATATATAAATAGGAACCTACACCAGTGTTTTTTTTTAAATCGATCTTATCTAAATTAAAATTGAATAAAATCAAGTTCATTCTGGACCAGGTTGGAATTAGAGGTGAGTCTAGAAGCTGAGGCATCTCTGAGATATAAAATTTCAAAAATCATTGGGTTATTTGATTGTTAACATGCCTGGTCTTGGTATAATACATATGTAGGTATATTTCCACTTTGAAAATTAAGGGAAGCAGAGTAGTGAGTGCCATGAAAAGATCATGAGCTTAGGAATCAAAAGTGGGTTTGAATCCCAGCTGTGCTACCAGCTATAGTATGTGACGTTAATCAAGTAATTTTATTTTCCCCAAGCCAAAACCTCTGAGTCGGCAAAATTAGGGCAATACCTACTTCGTGGAGTTGCAAAAAGTAAATGATAATGTATATGTGAAAGGCCTATTGTGTCATATATATATATATATATATGTGTGTGTGTGTCTGTGTGTGTGTGTGTGTATACATACATATATATATATATATATATATATATATATATATATATATATATATATATATATATATATTATATATCATGGGGCTTCCCTGGTGGCGCAGTGGTTGAGAGTCTGCCTGCCGATGCAGGGAACACGGGTTCGTGTCCCGGTCCGGGAAGATCCCACATGCTGCAGAGCAGCTGGGCCCGTGAGCCATCGCTGCTGAGTCTGTGCGTCCGGAGCCTGTGTTCCGCAACGGGAGAGGCCACAACAGTGAGAGGCCCGCGTACCGAAAAAAAAAAAATATATATATATATATATAATGTTATATATTATATTCATATATATTATATGTATGTTATATATTATGTATATACATACATATGTTAGCAGTCTGATTAATGTCCATTTCGTTCCTTACTAGGACATCTAGATATTCAAGATATTAAACATTCCTCAAATATTAGTGCCTACTTTCTATACCTTAAATTGTGTGAACTATAGTTTTCATTAGGCCAGCTGTCTAATATTTTGGAATTTCATTCTAGTGAGTCCACCATTGATTCACTCAGACTTAAAAGAAAAAAATCGACAGTATTACAGGAGGAAGTTATCCTTCGAAATGAGTGATACTTTCTAAGTGAAAACTAAGTGATATTTAGAGACCCTAAATATTGCAAAGATTATGGTGTCCCATCCTCCTTATCATTTGTTCATTTGTCATTTAACACATACTTATTGATTACCTACAATTGTCAGGCACTGACAGAAAAGTGATCCCAAATGATAATAACCTCTGCTTATAAGAAGTTTATATATTAGTGCAAGAGATAATATAATAAATATTATATCAAAGGTGATGTGTGCTTTGGAGAAAAATAGAGAGTAGAGTAATAGAGATGGGATGCTGGGGCAAGGGATAAGGTTCAAAACTGTAAACAAGGCTCTCCATATACTTGTCAATGTGAGAGGTGCAGAAAGCAAGGAGGTGAGAGAGCAAGCCAAGTAAACACTGAGGGGAGAGTCTTTCAGGCAAAGGGAATGGCCAATGCAAAGGCCCTGAGGTAGGAGTGGATCAGCTGTGTTTGAGGAAAAAAAGGGGGTCAGTATGGCTAGAGTGGAGTGAGAGAGAAAAAGAGCAGTAAGAGATGAACTCAAGGATGTGATAAGGACCAGATCTTATTTGACCTTGTAGTTCATTGTAAGGAATTGGATTTTATTGTGAGTGAAATGTAGTGCCATTGCAGAGTCTTGAGCAGAAGAGTAACATAAACAAGACCACTCTGGCTGCTGTGCTAAAAATAGATTGTAAAGCAGTCAAAGTGGAGGCTGAGGGATGGGTTGGAAAGCTATTGCAGTATTCATATGAGAGATGATAATGGATTGAACCAGGGCAGGAACAGTAGAGTAATGAGAGAGGGTTGGGTTCTGGGCATATGTTGAAGTTACAGGAGCCTACAGGACTTCATGACAGTCAAGAATACTTTCAATGTTTTTAGTCCGGTCAACTGAAAAGGTATGGAGCTGCCATCAACAGATAAGCAAGACTATGGCAGAGGAGATTTGGAGGTGGGAAAAAAATTGGGGCACCTTTGAGATTTTTATTAGATATCCAAGTAGAATTGCCAGATAAACAGTTGAATACAGGTCTGGAATTCAGAGAGGAGGTCCAGGCTAGAGATGTAAATTTGAGCATTGTCACCAAAGAGATGGTCACCAAACTCAGATGGTCCACAACAACACATCCCATGATTTTGTGGAATTTAAATATAACTTGATTAGCAACCACTACTCTGTTGCATCAGGTTAGCCTTAAAATGATACAGCAATTCTTTTTACACAATGGAATCTTTTGGACTCCACTTAAGATGTGGACATTTTACTTGTATTTAAAACTGTAAACCTAGATGGTATCAATAAGGAAGTGAGTGTAGATAAGAAAAAGGATTGACCAACGTTGGGGCACTCCAACATTAAAAGATTAGAAGATTCAGGAGAAGTGGGAAGAGCTAAGACAGGCAAACAGCCAGCTAGGAGGAAGGAAAACCAAGAGAATGTGGTGTCCTGAAAGCCAAGCACAAAAGATGGTTTCAAAAGAAAAGAGTGATCTGCTGTGTGAAATGCTGTTCACGGGGCAAACAAAACGAGGCCTGAGAATAAAAACTGGATTTAGCAACATGGAGGCCATTGGCAACTTTTCAAAAGCACCATAAAAAATTCAAAGTAAAAAAAAAAAATCATAAGTTAAGGAAGACCCACAAAATCCTGATTTTGATATTAAGATTACTTTGATTTCTTTTTTAAAGTATCAGAGTCTTTTAAAAATGGGCAATGTGTAGTTCATTTTTTAGTAGCTAAGGAATATATACATATATATCTCAGTCTATGTTTTACATAATCTAACACTGGAATGATTAACCCAACAAAATTACTCATCAAACCGAATTAAAATGTGAAGTGTAGACTTTACATCAGTCTTATCTATATCAACTTTATCTACACAAAAGCCCTTAGTAGTTACAGCTAATGGTAATTTCAAATACATTTTTAATAAAAATTCTGAATATATGAGGAATATATTTCCATTGGGCAAATGGTCCATTCCTTTTTGAACACTGGGTACAACAACCTCAAATATTAAAATATAAATTACATGTTGCAGTTTAGTAGAAATCAATATGGCCTTTAATGAGTACATACTTATAGTGCCATCTACTGTTTGGTAGTAAGATCATAACATACTAGTGAATTAGGATAAAGAAATAAAATACAGGTATCTTCTTATTATCAGCAACTCCTTTCTGGAAATCAGACGTTTTGTGAGATAACTCTAACCTGAAGAAAACATCCCATTATTTCCATGAGGAAAAATTACAACTAACACATTACACATCAAGGCAAAATCCTTACCAATTTTATAAAATGTAACAAAAGCTCACCAAAGCAAATATGTGTGTGTGTGTGTGTGTGTGTGTGTATGCGTACATATGTATGAAGCAAACTATGTTAGGATGTAAATACTTAAAACATTACTTTCTGATTATCAAACAATTGATATGTTTATTTCATAAACAACTGTTTTATATCCAGTAACATTAGTTGCCCATTGACATATTTTTCAAAAATCTACAAGTAATTTCAATTTTCTTTGAAATGTAACTCACTTTTTCTTCTAATCATTTGTTTAGCATGTTATATTTACCATAGAATTATCTCTAGGGTATATTGTTAAATGGAAAAGTAGAGAAAATTTTGTAAAATCTATCATTTATCTAAGAAAGGGGGGAGGCTATTATATACTATAAACAATGTTTAAAATCTATATATAAATGTATATATATAACATATATGTATTTAACATATGTGTTATTTTTAAAACAGGCAGATAAATTATTAAAAAATTAAAAGCAGTATCCTGTATAAGGAGGAAGAGATTAGAGCAGAGGGAACAGGAATAGAAGCAAAGCTTCCTTAAATATACTTTGTTTAGTAGATTCAACCACATAATTATAAAGCACTATTAAATATGAAAAGGAATTCCAATAAATAAGGTGAAAGGAATGAAAAATTATATTGAGTTTTAGTAGTGTGAATAAAAAATATTCTTATAAAAACATTCTAATGAGGGATAAATACATTCTATGAAGTTGAAGTATAAAAAACCAAAAGTCATTTTTAACAGGAAAACATTAAAAAGGGGAGAGTTTGTGGCGGAGGGGGCGTCTGTCTGTACACTCTGGCACACTGAAAAGACTAAGGACCACATTTCTGTAGCTAATGTGTGTTACCCAGACTCTTCTCATCTTTAACAGACATGAGTTCAATATTATCATTTAACAGCAAATATTCATGGGCCTTAACAAAATTTTATACTCAACATCTCTCCTTGTTTTTACTCCCTTTGGAATCAACACAAAAGTATTTTATTCATTTGATAAGATTAATTTATAGACTCCACTAGGATATAGGTCTTTGTGTTTTTATGATGGTGGAAGGTCATTGTTTACTGTTTTGTTTTCTTCTTTCTGTGCTTGAAGCACTCTGCATCTATAAGGAAATCAAGTTGTCATCTTCCCCTGTCAACACTTTAATTATTCTACAGAATAATTTATAGAATGGTATATAGTAAAATTTAAAGGTAAGGTTAGTAAAATCAAATGAAGAAATTACAGTGTTTCCTCTCTTCATTCCATCTTTCTATTTGTTCAGTCACTCAGCAAATATTGACTGAATTCCTACTACCTGCAGGCTCTGGGTATACAATGGTAAGCAAACGTTGGCCTCACGAAGCTGAGGGTGAATCATAGGAACAGGAACAGCAAGGAGGAAACAGAGACAAAAGTATAAGGGGAAGGTCCTGGTCATTTTTATTTCATTTTTACTTCAGCCAGTTCTTCTTCAGCCCATATTAATACTCTATTGTGTCAAAGAAATTTGACCTCTCAAACTCACCTGTGTCCTCTTAGTAGGGAAAGAGAAAGAGGACTGGGAGGAGGATGAGGGGAAGAGAAAGGTAGTGATGACAGTGAAATGAGAACACGTGTTGCATCTGATTGCCAGACTGTCCCATCCCGTCCCTCTGTAGGGCTCATTCCAAAAGGCCACGGCCTCCTTGAAGTCTTTCCTGATGCTCTGAACTGGAGGTAATTTCTTTCCCCTTTAAATACCAAGCTCTATTATTTATCATTTGGTACTCACATTTCTCCACCCACCTTCTGTTAACTCTCCTTTTGTAGCACCCTTAAATAATTCCTTAAGGACAAAAGCTGTCTCTTAATCATTCTAGTGTCTTCTACATAATAAGAACTTAATAAATGTTGATCAGATTGAACCTTAAAAAGTCATAATGAATCTGCCTACAACCAAATGTTACACAAATCAAACTGACTTTTTTTTTTTTTTTTTTTACCACCTACTGCCTTTTAAAAGCTTGGAATATAAATGCACTCAATTCAAAATTCTGTGTGCGTGTGCACACATACACATAATACAATCATTTATATTTTATACAACTATATATATTTCATATGATGAAATGTAGTCTATAAACTAGTCTATCATAGTACCCAAGGGATCACTTTAAATTTAAAAAGTCACTTCTTGAGCGCTCTCAAACAGATCCCATTGAATGAAATAAAATCCTTTTCCAGGTTGCTAAGCTATCTTTCATCTTCAATTCATAAACTTTTATGAGAAAAATAAAAATTGTGATAAAAATTCTTTGGCTAGCTGAAACCTAGTAGGAGATAACCAACCCCCACCTCCACAAATGGTGTGAGGCATACAAAAGAGTACCTGTATTTGAAAGATCAAATCAAAAGCAGACAAAAAGATAGAAAACTGAACAATATTAGAAAATCTGTTATACCATCCAGAAGTTTAACATATGCAATAGTCACATTTTCTGGTCATCTATGAGAAAGGCTTCTTAACAAATATTTTGTCAACAATGCCTGTGAATTAAGGTTAGCAAAAACTCAAAAGAAAGTGGCAGGTTGTCATGTACGTAGTCAGAGAAATAGTACAGACTATTAGAACTGCCATAAAAATGCTTAGTGCTAGAACCCAATGGGTTCAAAATGGATTTAGAATTTTAATCACAGTGCCTCAGATACTGGCCATGTAGAACAGGACCCAAAATAAATGCTTCCTATAGGTGCTCCCTTGACTTAAATCTGTAGTGAAGCAGTAAATACCTAGTCAAGCAGTACTTCTGGTTAGGATTTTAAATTGTCATTAAAAGATTGTTACAGGGCTTCCCTGGTAGCGCAGTGGTTGAGAATCCGCCTGCCGATGCAGGGGACACAGGTTCGTGCCCCAGTCCGGGAAGATCCCACATGCCACGGAGAGGCTGGACCCGTGACCTATGGCCACTGAGCCTGCGCGTCCGGAGCCTGTGCTCCGCAACGAGAGAGGCCACAACAGTGAGAGGCCCGTGTACTGCAAAAAAAAAAAAAAAAGATTGCTACAAATAACTTATAACAGCGGTTTAGGATTTAGGTAATAAATTAAGGCAAACTAGGAGTTTATTTCATTCAGAGAGAAGGAATGATGAAGACATCCAAGAGTATCTGAGATGAGATTTGTAATATTTTCTGAGTACTGCAGGAGGAAAAATCCTGGGTTAAGATTTTCAGGACTTTATTCTTAGGTAAACTAATTGACTTTTCTCTCTCATTTCACTCAATTCTGTCTTCTTTATGCAAGAATGAATGTTATTGCTGTGTCTTAGGAATTCAAGGCATTCTACTAAACAGTTTTTAAATGTAGAATCCTTAGTTGTCTTTGTATCACTTCAGTTTCTTCTGTATTAATCTGACCCTCTAGTAGCAAATAAAAGTAAGTCAATAGTAAACAACCTCCCATGGTGGTGGTAGGATATGACATAATAAAGTATAACTTCTATATATAAGTACATTTACATATAATTTATACACATAAATAGCTTAGTAATTTGATTTAGGTAACGTGAATTAAAATGACTTTTTCTATCAGCTTGTTAATCAGACTCTAAGAACTTTCTCATCTTTATACTGCTTAGATATCTTATATATGTCCTAAGTACACATTGAATTAAACTGTTTTCTATTTAAACTTTAAGCAAACAAGACTCTTAATTTGTCACCCTTTGTTATATTTGATAATCAGATAATTCACGCATATTTTTGGCAGGGGTTGTAAGAAGGGTATGATGTGGCTATGGAATTAAATTCTATATTCCTCCAAGTTTATGTTATTATATGAATAATATAGGGAATGAATCAATTTTGCTCAATTTACTTTTTATTGTGTATCCCATAAAAGTGTTATAGCCAACCACATGAGAATTTTATGATATTCAAGATCTTGAGACTATGTGTCATAAAAAAAGAATAATACAGACATGGTCATTAAACCCCAATCTTTGGAGTTTTGACCTTTATCCTGGAATTTTATAAGGACAACACAAAATACCTTTTGAAAACACTAATGTGATACTAAAATATATTAACATTAAAAAATAGACTATAAAGATTGGTTTTGATGCATCTTTCTGGTATAATGAGCAATTATTAATGTTATTAGGATTAATCATTATTTGCATATTAATTAAAGAGGATATTTCATTATCATGGATCTAAGTAAGTCAAGATTAAATAGATCATGCAGAATAAACTTTTTCATGTAATTCAATGCTTTTCTATGCCCCACCAACTTTGGAGAGCCTTAAAACTTTGGAACAGTTATTTTATATCTACCCAAACACATGAGGCAACGTGTATTCAAACAGATTAAGAGACAACCAAGTTATCAACACTGGGTAAGTTAAGAGCCATAACAAAGTATTGAATTGACATTAAAGTGACGAAGTCAAAAATAAGGGCCAAAAGACCTAGATATTATGCCTCTCACTAATACCTTGGAAAATTCAAGAGAAATTAAAAATCTAAAAATTATAATAGTAGCAAAACATGTCATTTAATAGCTAATTGCTGCAATTTGAGCGGATGACCCTAAGAAGAAGGCAGAATTCCTCACAAAACAAAATAAGCAACAAAAACCTACATTTCTTTTTACAGAAGATACCTCAAAATTTGGTGTGATCATAAAGGTGAGTTTATCCAATCAACCTTTTCAGACGGAAAACATTTACAGAAAACATGTTAAATTGTAATGCATAATAGAGTACTCAAGCACTATTTGTCGCTTATGCAAAGTTAATTCCCTACTTCTTTCCTACAAACAAAATCCTGATTATTCAAATCTCTACCTCCATGCCAGGGTGGGCATATTCCTAACTCAGGGGTAAATCTTGACCATCCAAGTCAGTAACGGCCGAGGGATATGTGAGGGGTTCTGCTTGGAGGCTTCTGGGAGAGGTTTCTTTGCTCTTAAAAGGAAGAAACTGGTCGAGTCAGTCTCTCTTTACTTCTGGATGTTGGGTTTTAATTATGATGCCTAGGGGACTCCCTCGTGGTCCACTGGGTAATGCTTCACGCTCCCAATGCAGGGGGCCTGGGTAGATCCCTGGTCGGAGAACTAGATCCCACATGCACGACACAACTAAGAGTGCACATGCTGCAACTAAAAGATCCTGCATGCCACAACTAAAGATCCCACATGCCGCAACGAAGATCCCACATGTTGCAACTAAGACCTGGGGAAGCCAAAATAAATAAATAAATAAATAAATAAATATTTAATTATGATGCCCAGAACTGTTGCTCATGTTTTACAAAGAGAAGTCGTCTGAGAAAGAAGGCAACATACTAAGAACTGCAGAGAAGAAAACCAAACCAGAAAGAAGCAGGGTACCTGATGGCATCACTGAACCTTTAACAGTGTCTGGAACCTCCCTACCTCTGGACTTCAGGTATGAGATAATAAACATCCTTATTGGACTTCCTTGGTGGCGCAGTGGTTAAGAATCCACCTGCCAATGCAGGGGACACGGGTTTGAGCCCTGGTCCAGGAAGATCCCACATGCCACAGATCAACTAAGCCTGTGCGCCACAACTAATGAGCCTGCTCTCTACAGCCTGTGAGCCACAACTACTGAGCCCATGTGCCACAACTATTGAAGCCCATGCACCTAGAGCCTGTACTCCACAACAAGAGAAGCCACCGCAATAAGAAGTCCATGCACCACAACGACAAGTAGCCCCCGCTCGCCACAACTAGAGAAAGCCCGCACGCAGCAACAAAGACCCAACACAGCCAAAAATAAAAAAACAACAACAAACAAATTAATTTAAAAAAATAAACATCTTTATGATCTAAGCCACTTTGAATGGGGTTTTCTGTACTCACCAAAAGCATCCTGATACATAAAGCAACAAGAATTTGGGATCTTTCCCTGACAGGTAGAATAAACAACCATTTTGGGAGTGATGGAATTATGGAGAAGCGTCTTGTGAAATAGTTGGGGGTTGGGGAGGGACAGACGAGCAAAGGAATCAGCAAGCAGGACCCTAAGGAGGACGTCCAGTGATGACTTCCACATGGCAGCAGTGGCTGGGAAATTTCGTGCTGAGTGCTCTAACAACTCTGTACTGTGCCAAATAGTCAGTGAAACTCAGCAAATCTACAACAACCTTGTGTTATGGCTGCTTTGGGAAATAAAGGGAGAGAGTACCTAACAAGTAATACTATGTCGTAGAGAATGTACGGGAACCACTCCAACAAGTTAAGAATTTTAAAATCTGCTGATAGCCTGATCACCAGTAGAAATATACCCTACCATGCACATTTTTCAAGAAACTTGAATGATAGGTCTAGGAGCTTAAAAAAATTATTGTAAAATGAAAGTAGAAGAAATACTAAAAGATATTACATTAGTACATCAAAGTATGTGTTTAAATATGTACACTATGTATTATATAATATTATTATAATATTTATAAATAAATAATAATGTGTAATATATTGTGTGTCATATATTTAATACATTATTTAACATTATTACCCAAGAGACAGGATCCCCTTTCCCAAACCCCTCCCAAAGGCTTTGCTCCCCTGCTCTGCTTCCCCTCCCCCACCATTGTCTTCTCAGCCATGGAAACCTTTCCCTAAGCCAGCTGCCCCAGAAACCACAGTCCACCGCTGTGGAAATGGGGATTTCTTAGAACTAAAACCAGTTTACTGGAGACTTGGGAATGGGCTGAAGGTGCAACATTTTCTCCCTGGATTTTTACCAGTTTCACATGATTCCAACCATCACCTTGGCCACCAAGCCTTGACTGGTGTTGTCAATTGTCCTCCTTTCAGAGAGGGACTTTGCAGCTCTTTGGCTCAGTGGAAGCCTGAATGGAAGCTGTTTGTGTGTGTGTGTG
This sequence comes from Mesoplodon densirostris, assembly GCF_025265405.1. NCBI lineage: Eukaryota > Metazoa > Chordata > Mammalia > Artiodactyla > Ziphiidae > Mesoplodon > Mesoplodon densirostris. Next base: position 19,220,211 of record NC_082671.1, read on the forward strand.
TGTGTGTGTGTGTGATAGAGACAGAGACAGAGAAAGAGAGAGAGAGAGAGAGAGAGAGAGAGAGATCTCCATCCATTAGAATATACTACAAATGTCTGTTAGCATACCTTATTTAAATTCAAATCAAGGAACAATGTCCACTATGCAGGGAGAGAAGCCAGGGATAAAGATGAAAATTTAATTTTAATTCATTCAGATGAAACTGTGAGCACAGATCAACTACAAAAAAAAGAAGAATGTAAAGTGAAGGGGGGGAAAAAGGCAAGTATAAAAATGTGTCCACATTTAAGATAGAAATATCTTGTTTCCAAAGCTGGCACTTCTGCCTTCTCTTTCTGGAAATCATCCAAAAGCAATGAGGAAAAAGAGAAACACAAACACTGAAGTTGTTTTTGGCAAAACTAGAAGACAGTTGAAACTCCAAACCAGAAAATAGGTGGAAGAGCTTTCAAAAGCAATGAGAATCAAGCAGGCAAATGCACCGCCTCCCCCCCCCAAATAAAATCCACAGATGGGGAAAAAATGCTGCAGCTGTAGAGACTCAAAAGATCCAGAATAAAAGTACAAGCAGAGATGCACATCCTAAGGTACAAAATCTTATATCCCTGGTCTACAACAATAGGAAGAAGCAGCATGCTTCAACTGTAGGAATTCAGTTTGGCTCCAAATATTGGTGCAGGCAAAGCAAAATACGGAATCACACAAAGGTGCCATTTTTAATGAAGCGGTTTGTCTCTGTACTAGTGGAAGAGAGACTTTCCCTTGTTAAGCAAATAAACTCTGTGTTTATCTATCCAACTATTCTGCCCCAAAGCCTTGGCCCTTCCTTACTCTCCCAAATTTCTGTAAATAGCTAGAAGAAATGACCTATTTCACTGATAAATTTTAAAAAGGAAATCTGTTTAGGAGCCACATAAAGATACTAGAAAGAGAGGGAGAGGAGGGAGAAGAAGAAAGAAATGGGAAAAAATCAACAGATAAGTGAGGGACACTCACTAGAATAATATTACCAAGGAATAAATTTAAATTATCACCAGATATTTAATATAAATAAGAAAATCTTAAGTAAGCAGTTGCCTCATGAAACAAGAATAAGGAGCAGAGATCTAGCAGCTCAACAAAGATTTTGTGAGGAAATGGAAAGAGAAAACAAGCAGGGAGAAATCAGAAGAGAAAACATAAAATCATTCACAGAACAAAAGTGAGCTGGAGGAAGTGCAAGGGAAAATAGGTACTGATGAAAATACAGTAAGGAGCATAGAAGATAAAAGTAATGTAAGCCCACAAAATGAAACAAAATGAAGAGCTAAAATGATGGGAGAACAATAATGGAAATGGACAATAGTCAGGCAACATACATACCATTGAAATTCCCATCTAAAATAAAACTTTGAGAACATAATATATATCTGAAACTATATTATTCATGAAAAAGGTCCTGAAATAACAGACATGAATCTTTTCAGGGAAATTTGATCCAGAGCAGTCAACATCATGAATAGCCAGATAAAGTTTGCAGATTTTAAATAATCTTTAGGAATGCAGATATATATAAAAGAAGAATGAATACCAGTCCTGCAAAAATATTTTTTAAAAAAATAGTATAGGAAGGAACACTTCCCAAGTCATTCCATGCAGCCAGTTTTACTCTGACACCAAAGCTAGATAAAGATATCACAAGAAAAGAAAACTAAAGACCAATATACCTTATGAATATAGAGTCACAACAGTCTTCAACAAAATGCTAGTATGTTGGTATTCTCTGGCTACTATAACAAATTACCCAAATTTGGTGCCTTAAAACAATAGAAATTTATTATTTCCGAGTTCTGAAAGCCAAGGAATGTGGTCATTGTCACTCCAATCTCTTTCTCCATGGTCACATTGCTTTCTTTTATTCTATCTTTAATTTCCTTCTGCCACTCTCTTAATGGACACTTGTGATTGCATGTAGGGCCCGCTTAGATAACCCAAGATAATCTCCCCACCTCAAGATCCTTAACTTAATCTCATCTGCAAAGTCTTTGCCATATAAGGTAACAATCACAGGTTCCACCCAGTAATTATGACAAGCGTATCTTTTGGAAAGCCATTATTTAGCCTACCACAGCTAGGACCACAAGTCTAGCAACATGTAAAAAGGATTATACACCACACCCTAGTGAGATTTATCTTAGAAATGCAAGGTTGGTTTGACATTCCCCCCCAAAATCAATCAACATAATATGCCATATTAATAGTATAAGGGACAAAAAAAACACATGATCATCTCTATAGATGCAGAAAAGGTATTTGAGGGAAATCCAGCACACTTTCATGATAAAAAACACACAACAAACTAGGAACAGAAGGGGTCTTCCTTAACCTGATAATGGACATCTATGAAAAAGACACAGCTAACATCATACTTAATGATGAAAGAGTGAAATCGGGCTTCCCTGGTGGTGCAGTGGTTAAGAATCTGTCTGCCAGTGCAGGGGATGTGGGTTCAAGCCCTGGTCAGGGAAGATCCCACATGTCACAGAGCAACTAAGCCCATGTGTCACAACTACTGTGCCTGCACTCTAGAACCCGTGAGCCACAACTACTCAGCCCACATGCCTAGAGCCTGTTGTGCTCTGCAACAAGAGAAGCCACTGCAACAAGAAGCCTGCACACCAAAATAAAGAGTAGCCCCCACTCACCACAACTAGAGAAGGCCCGTGCACAGCAATGAAGACCCAGCACAGCCAAAAACAAAATAAATAAAATAAATTTAAAAATTTATTTTAGGGCCTCCCTGGTTGCGCAGTGGTTGAGAGTCCGCCTGCCGATGCAGGGGATACGGGTTCGTGCCCCGGTCTGGGAGGATCCCATATGCTGCGGAGCGGCTGGGCCCGTGAGCCATGGCCGCTGGGCCTGCGCATCCGGAGCCTGTGCTCCGCAACGGGAGAGGCCACAACAGTGAGAGACCCGTGTACCGCAAAAAAAAAAAAAAAAAAAAAAAAAAATTTATTTTTTAAAAAAGAGAGAGAAATAGTGAAATCTTTCCCACTAAGATCAGAGGAGAATATTCACTCTCACCACTTCTATTCACTCTGGAGGTTCTAGCCAGGGCAATTAGTCAAGTAAAGAAAAGAAAAGTCACCAGATTGGAAAGGAAGTAGTAAAACTATTAACAGATGACAGAACCATGTATTTAGAAAATCCAAAGGAATCCACTAAAAAAACTATTAGAGCTAATAAATAAGTTCAATAAGCTCACTTGAGGGTTAAAACTATGACTTTACTCTGAAGTTTTGATGTATTTCTTCTTTCAGGTGCTATAATCCTGTGCTGCTCTTCAAAAGAGAGAGCTCAGATGCAATTCAAGGAAATTTTCTTCTACTTGTTCCATCACACATGTTTTCATCACTGCTCACCAACCATCTCCTGCAGCTACAAAGTATAAAGAAGAAAATCTAGGTCCATTGCATGGCCTACTCCAGCCCTGTAGTAAATGTCAACATTCTGGAGCGCTTATGCAATGTCAAAAAATAAGGGTGAAACATCTGGTCTTGGCCATTATTGTCAGTCTATTTTAGCAGCTGCTGCCATAATCTGCATTTCAATCGGTCTTTGGTGGTGCATCTATTCAGGTCACCACTGTATTCTCTTTGTCATGACTATAAGAACAATTGGCTGGAAGCCTGGCTAAGTCTGATACATACAAACTCTCTCTTTGCTGCTTCTGTTCTTCCTCTCTAGAGACACAAAAGACTTGGTGACGTCAAAGCCCTTCCTCTCCAGGTTACTGTCCAGTACACAGAAGATCACTTGGCTGTGCCCCCTATTATGCTGGGAGTAAAACTCTATGTTGGTCTCTCAGGGTCCTCTGCCTACACGTACATCCTGTAGATGTTGTCTGTCCCTCCTATGCCATGCAATGGCAGGGGCCAGCTGAGGGGATCTTACCTTTTTCCCAGTCTCTGCCTAGGAAGAGGGCACTGGTCCTTTCTGTTTTATTTTATTTATTTATTTTTAATTTATTTTTAATTGAGATGTAATGGACATAAAACATCATTTAAGCTTAAGGCATACAATGTGTTGACTTGATACATTTATATATCGCAATATGATCACCACCATAGCTTAGCCAGCACCTCTATCATGTCACATGATTATAATTTCTTTTTTATAATTAGAATATTTAAGATCCAGTCCCTTAGCAATTTAAGCATATAATAGAGTATTATTGATTATAATTACTGTGCTGGGCATTAGATCTCCAGAACTTACTCATTTTCTAGTTGCAAGTTTGTACCATTTCATAGCATCTCCCCAATTCCCCCACCCAAGCCTATCTGCTTTTAGAGTCTTCAAGCTTAGCTGGTGTATTTGCTTCCCTCTCTGTACTGGTGGAGCCATTCTGGATGAAATTAAGTAGGTGAAAAAAAGAAGAAACTCTTGGATGCAACTAGAGATTATCATACTAAGTGAAGTAAGTCAGAAAGAGAAAGACAAATACTGTATGATATCACTTATACGTGGAATCTAAAATATGACACAAATGAAACAGAAACAGAATCAGAGACATAGCGAGTACACTGGTGGTTGCCAAGGGATGGGGGGTAGGAGAGGGATGGATTGGGAGTTTGGGATTAGCAGATGCGAACTAGTATATATAGAATGGATAAACAAGGTCCTACTGTATAGCACAGGGAACTATATTCAATATCCTGTGATACACCATAATGGAAAAGAATATGAAAAAGAATGTATATATATGTATAGCTGAGTCACTTTGCTGTACAGCAGTGATTAACACAACATTGTAATTCAACTATACATCAATAAAAATATATTTAATAAAAAGAAGAAACTCACATAGCACATTTAAAATACATACACACAGGGCGAAATCAAGTTGGCAGACTAGGAGGAGGTGGAATTCGCATCTCTGCACAACTAGGGCACATACCAGGTACTGGTGGGGGACCACTGACACCTAAGGGGATGGGAAGAACCCCCAGCGACTGGATAGGATGTGGGGTGTTGGGGGGAGTGAAGGGGGAGGAGAAGTGGAGGCGGGATGGGACTGGCCTCCCTGAGGGGTGGCTGGGGTGAGGGAAGGGATCTTACACCCGAGGGGGGAAGTTGGGGGACCATTGGGAAGGCTGAGGATTAAAAGGGAGCATGGCCAGGTTTCCTCTGCCCACTAGGACCCCCAGGAGCCTGCTGAGGTCCCTGGCCTGATCTTCTGCCCACTGAGACCCCGTCCGGTGACACAGGTCCTGAGGGAGTGGGAGGGAGGGAAGGTGGAGCAAAAGTAAAGGCCGGACCTACAGGACTGGCACCCCTGAGGGGCAGCTGGGGGAGAGGAGGAGTTCCTACACCCAGCAGTAACCACCCACAGTTAGGGGTCCAGTGGGTAGGGAGACCCGGGGGGAGACCGGTGGGGGAGTGTGGAAGAACAGAAGGGAATGAGGCCAGTGCTTTCCCTGTCCACATAGGCACCAGGGAGCCTGTTGTTCTCTGGGGCCTAATCCTCTGCCCTCAGAGCCTCCCTCCTGCCACGCAGAGCCCAAGCCCCACCCCTACACCCCCAGCCAAGGCTCTACCTCTACACTTGGAGACCCCCTCTGAAACCCGCTCCAACCTTGCTGGGCCTAAACCCCACCCACACACCCTCACCCAGAGCCTTATCTCCAGACTCTGGAACTCCACACTCCAGAGGCCCCCCTTTGGATGTGCTGCCTCTCCCCTTCTGTGCAAGTCCTAAGCAAAGGCCCCACCCCATGCTTGAACATCACCCTGCCTAGGCTCTGCCCACAGGCCTTTTCTGGCTGTGGGGGTCCTGAGCCTGGGCCCCGCCCCATGCTCAAACATCACCCCCCACCTGCCAAGGTTCCGCCCCACCCTAAACCTCACCCCTGCCTAAGTTCCACCCCCACATAAACTCCACCCCCCATAGCCAAAGCTTTTTCTTTTTTTCCTCTTTTAGATTAGGGCTCTGTTTTACCTTGTTGGTTCATTATTGTTGATTCATTTATATTTTCCTTTTTTCTAATAAATCTTTTATTTTTCTAGTTTTATTTTATTCGTTATACTTTGTTATTGTTCTGCTCCTTTTGGCTTGTTCCCCTTTTCTTTTTTCTGTTGTGGTTTTATTTTACCTTGTTGCAGTTGTTTCAATTATATTTTTATTTTTCCTAATATATTTTTTATCTTTCTAACTTTATTTTGTTTTTTATTCTTTGTTACTGTACTGCTCCTTTTATTCTTTTTTTTTTTTTTCGCCATGCAACATGACTTGTGGGATCTTGGTTCTGAGGCCGGAGGTCGAGCCCAAGCTCTTGTGGTGGGAGCTCCAAGTCCAAACTGCTGGACTAACAGAGAACATCAGACCCCAGGGAATATTAATCAGAGTGAGGTCTCCCAGAGGTTCTCATCTTGGCACCAAGACTTGGCACTATCCAACTGCCTGAAAACTCCAGTGCTGGTTGCCTCAGGCCAAACAAACAGTAAGACAGGAACACAACCCCACCCATCAAAAAAAAAAAAAAAAGAAAGAAAGAAACAACAAAAAAATATGTTGCAGACAAAGGAGCAAGGTAAAACCTGCAACACCAAATAAATGAAGATGAAATAGGCAACCTACCTGAAAAAGAATTCAGAATAATGATAGTAAAGATGATCCAAGATCTCAGAAACAGAATGGAGAAAAGACAAAAACATTTAACAAGGATCTAGAAGAACTAAAGAGCAAACAAACAGTGATGAACAACACAATAACTGAAATTAAAAATACTCTAGAAGGAATCAATAGCAGAATAACTGAGGCAGAAGAACAGATAAGTGAGCTGGAAGATTTAAAGTTGGAAATAACTGCCAGGGAGCAGAATAAAGAAAAAAGAATGAAAAGAATTGAGGACAGTCTCAGAGACTACTGGGACAACATTAAACACACCAACATTCAAATTATAGGGGTCTCAGATGAAGAGCAAAAGAAAGAGTATGAGGAAATATTTGAAGAGATTATAGTCAAAAACTTCCCTAACATGGGAAAGGAAATAGTCAGTCAATGCCAGCAGTGCAGATAGTCCCATACAGGATAAACCCAAAGAGAAACAGGCTGAGACACATATTAATCAAACTGTCAAAAATTAAATATAAAGGAAAAATATTAAAAGCAGCAAGGGAAAAGCAACAAATAATATACAAGGGAATCCCCATAAGGTTAACAGTTGATCTTTCAGCAGAAACTTTGTAAGCCAGAAGGGAGTGGCAGGACATATTTAAAGTGATGAAAGGGAAAAACCTACAGCTAAGATTACTCTACCCGGCAAGGATCTCCTTCAGATTCAGTGGAGAAATCAAAAGCTTTACAGACAAGCAAAAACTAAAAGAATTCAGCACCGCCAAACCAGCTTTACAACAAATGCTAAAGGAACTTCTCTAAGCAGGAAGCACAAGAGAATAAAAAGACCCACAAGAACAAACCCAAATCAATTAAGAAAATGGTAATAGAAACATACATATTGATAAGCACCTTGAATGTAAATGGATTAAATGCTCCAACCAAAAGACACAGACTGGCTGAATGGATACAAAAACAAGACCCTTATATATGCTGTCTACAAGAAACCCACTTCAGACCTAGGGAAACATACAGACTGAAAGTGAGGGAATGGAAAAAGATATTCCATGCGAATGGAAATCACAAGAAAGCTGGAGTAGCAATACTCATATCAGATGAAGTAGACTTTAAAATAAAGACTGTTACAAGAGATAAGGAAGGACACTATATAATGATCAAGGGATCAATCCAAGAAGAAAACATAACAATTATAATTATTTATGCACCCAACATAGGAGCACCTCAATACATAAGGCAAATGTTAACAGCCATAAAAGGAGAAAATGACAGTAACACCTTAATTGTAGGAGACTTTAACACCCCACTTACACGAATAGATAGATCATCCAGACAGAAAATAAATAAGGAAACACAAGCTTTAAATGACACAATAGACCAGATAGATAGACTTAATTGATATTTTTAGGACATTCCACCCGAAAGCGGAAGAACACACCTTCTTCGCAAGTACACACAGAACGTTCTCCAGAATAGATCTCATCTTGGGTCACAAATCAAACCTTGCAAAATTTAAGAAAATTGAAATCATCTCAAGCATCTTTTCTGACCACACGCTATGAGATTAGAAATCAATTACAGGAAAAGGACTGTGAAAAACACAAATACATGGAGGTTAAATAGTGCACTGCTAAATAACCAAGAGATCAGTGAAGAAATCAAAGATGAAATCAAAAACTACCTAGAAACAAATGAAAATGAAAACACAATGTTCCAAAACCTATGGGATGCAGCAAAAGCAGTTCTAAGAGGGAAGTTCATAGCAATTCAAGCTCACCTCAAGAAACAAGAAAAATCTCTAATAAACAATCTAACCTTACACCTAAAGCAAATAGAAGAAGAACAGAGAAAACCCAAAATTAGTAGAAGGAAAAAAATCATAAAGACCGAGCAGAAATAAATGAAATAGAAACAAATAAAACAATAGCAAAGATCAATAAAACTAAAAGATGGTTCTTTGAGAAGACAAACAAAATTGATAAACATTTAACCAGACTCATCAAGAAAAAAAGGGAGAGGACTCAATTCAATAAAATTAGAAATGAAAGTGGAGAGATTACAACTGACACCACAGAAATACAAAAGATCATAAGAGACTACTACAAGCAAATATATAACAATAAAATGGATAACCTGGAAGAAATGGATAAATTATTAGAAAAGCACAACCTTCCGAGACAGAACCAGAAAGAAACAGAAAATATAAACAGACCAATCACAGGTAATGAAATTAAAACTGTAATTAAAAATCTCCCAACAGGGCTTCCCTGGTGGCTCAGTGGTTGAGAGTCCGCCTGCTGATGCAGGGGACACGGGTTCATGCCCAGGTCTGGGAAGATCCCACATGCCGCGGAGTGGCTGGGCCCATGAGCCATGGCCGCTGAGTCTGTGCGTCCGGAGCCTGCACATCTGGAGCCAGTGCTCAGCAAGGGAGAGGCCACAGCAGTGAGAGGCCCGTGTATCGCAAAAAAAAATCTTCCAACAAACAAAACTCCAGGACCAGATGGCTTCACAGGTGAATTCTGTCAAACATTTCGAGAAGAGTTAAGACCTATCCTTCTCAAACTCCTCCAAAAAATTGCAGGGGAAGGAACACTCCCAAACTCGTTCTACAAGGCCACCATCATCCTGATACCAAAACTAGACAAAGATATAACAAAAAAGAAAATTATAGACCAATATCACTGATGAACATAGATGCAAAAATCCTCAACAAAATACTAGCAAGCAGAATCCAACAACACACTGAAAGGATCATACACCATGATCGAGTGGGATTTATCCCAGGGTTGCAAGGATTCTACAATATACACAAAACAATCAATGTGATACACCATATTAAGAAACTGAAGAAGAAAAAACATCTGATCATCTCAATAGAGGCAGAAAAAGCTTTTGACAAAATTCAACACCCATTTATGATAAAACTCTCCAGAAAGTGGGCATAGAGGGAACCTACCTCAACATAATAAAAGTCATATATGACAAACCCACAGCAAACATCATTCTTAATGGTGAAAACTTGAAAGCATTTCCTCTAAGATCAGGAACAAGACAAGGATGTCCACTTTTGCCACTATTATTCAACATAGTATTGGAAGTCCTAGCCATGGCAATCAGAGAAAGAAAAAAAGAAATAAAAGGAATACAAATTGGAAAAGAAGTAAAACTGTCACTGTTTGCAGAAGACATGATACTATACACAGAAAATCCTAAAGAGGCCACCAGAACACTACTAGAACTAATCCATGAATTTGGTAAGGTTGCAAAATTAATGCACAGAAATCTCTTGCATTCCTATACAGTAACACAAAAGATCAGAAAGAGAAATTAAGGAAACAACCCCATTCACCACTGCAAGAAAAAGAATAAAATACCTAGGAATAAACCTACCTGAGGAGACAAAAGACCTGTATTCAGAAAACTATAAAACAGTGATGAAAGAAATCAAAGGTAACATAAACACATTGAGAGATATACCATGCTCCTGGATTGGAAGAATCAATATTGTGATAATGAGTATACTACCCAAAGCAATCTACAGGTTCAAAGCATCCCTATTAAACTACCAATGGCATTTTTCACAGAACTAGAGCAAAAAAATTCACAATTTGTATGGAAACACAAAAGACCCCGAATAGCCAAATCAATCTTGAGAAAGAAAAACAGAGCTGGAGGAATCAGATTCCCTGACTTCAGACTATGGTACAAAGCTACAGTAATCAAGACAGTATGGTACTGGCACAAAAACAGAAATATAGATCAATGGAACAGGATAGAAAGCCCAGAGATAAACCCACACACATATGGTCACCTTATTTTTGACAAAAGAAGCAAGAGAATACAATGGAGAAAAGACAGCCTCTTCAATAAATGGTGCTGGGAAAACTGGACAGCTACATGTAAAAGAATGAAATTATAACACTCCCTAACACCATACACAAAAATAAACTCAAAATGGATTAAAGACCTAAATGTAAGGCCAGATATTATAAAACTCTTAGAGGAAAACACAGGCAGAACACTCTATGACATAAATCACAGCAAGATCCTTTTTGACTCACCTCCGAGAGTAAGGGAAATAAAAACAAAAATAAACAAATGGGACCTAATGATATTTAAAGGTTTTGCACAGCAAAGGAAACCATAAACAAGACAAAAAGACAACCCTCAGAATGGGAGAAAATATTTGCAAATGAAGCAACTGACAAAGGATTAATCTCCAAAATATACAAGAAGCTCATGCAGCTCAATATCAAAGAAATGAACAACCTAATCCACAAATGGTCAAAGACCTAAATAGACATTTCTTCAAAGAAGACATACAGATGGCCAACAAATGCATGAAAAGATGCTCAATATCACTAATCATTACAGAAGTGTAAATCAAAACCACAGTGAGGTATCACCTCACAACATTCAGAATGGCCATCATCAAAAAATCTACAAACAATAAATGCTGGAGAGGGCGTGGTGAAAAGGGAACCCTCTTGCACTGTTGGTGGGAATGTAAATTGATACAGCCACCATGGAGAACAGTATGGAGCTTCCTTAAATAACTAAAAATAGGGCTTCCCTGGTGGCACAGTGGTTGAGAGTCCGCCTGCCAATGCAGGGGACACGGGTTCGTGCCCCGGTCTGGGAAGATCCCACATGCTGCGGAGCGGCTAGGCCCGTGAGCCATGGCCGCTGAGCCTGTGCGTCCGGTGCCTGTGCTCCGCAATGGGAGAGGCCACAACAGTGAGAGGCCCGCGTACCACACACACAAAAAAAAACCCTAAAAACTGAACTACCATATTACCCAGCAATCCCACTACTGGTCATATACCCTGAGAAAACCATAATTCAAAAAGAGACATGTACCAAAATGTTCACTGCAGCCCTATTTACGATAGCCAGTACATGGAAGCAACCTAAACATCCATCAATAGATGAATGGATAAAGAAGATGTGGCACATATATTCAATGGACTATTACTCAGCCATAAAAATTGCTGAAACTGAGTTATTTGTAGTGAGGTGGATGGACCTAGAATCTGTCATACAGAGTGAAAAAAGTCAGAAAGAGAAAAACAAACACCATATGCTAATGCATATATATGGAATTTTTAAAAGTGGTACTGATGAACATAGTGGCAGAGCAGGAAGAAAGACACAGATGTAGAGAACGGACTTGAGGGCCTGTAGGGGGAAGGCTAAGCTGGGATGAACTGAGAGTGTAGCACTGACATATATACACTACCAAATGTAAAATGGATAGTTAGTGGGAAGCTGCTGCATAGCACAGGGAGATGAGCTCTGTGCTTTGTGACGACATAGAGGGATGTTATAGGGAGTGTGGGAGGGAGGCTCAAGAGGGAGGGGATATGGAGATATATGTATACATATAGCTGATTCACTTTGTTGTATAGCAGAAACTAACACAACATTGTAAAGTAATTATACTCCAATAAAGGTGTGAAAAATAAAATAAAATACATATGCAAAGGAAAGCTACATTTACACTTGCATACGTAGCCAAGGACATGTATGAAACACATTAGAATAAGTGTCTGTGAGAAGGAGGGAGAGAGAGAATGGGGAAAAAATGAGAGAGGGGCATCTCATAGACCAACCATAATAGAAAATAATTAATTGAAGACATCTCAAATATCAACACCTGAATTTAGGAAACAAAACATCCTCTGCCCAAAAGTGGTAAGGACAATCAACTAAAACATGTCCATATTTTTCAAATATTTCCAGTATTTTCAAAATAGTATCTTGCTACAGAAACTTTAATTTATTTCCAAATATTTTTTGTAGGGCTTTAAGAGAACACTGTAAAATTCTCCGTTCTCCCCATTTCCTGGACTTTCCAATGTATTTCAGATCAATCTTGTAGATACTTATCATTCCTCTTTATGTTTGAAGATATGAATGTTGAGTTTAAAATGGCTGTGTTTCAAGATTTCATTTTTCTTCAGCTGTTAGAACTCAAAACATTTTCCTAGTATAATAATATTATAAATACTGGTGAAAGGAAGTGGCAAGGTATTACGTGTGAAAATAAATGCATGAACGTGATGACTGAATGCATGAAGATAGAAGATACTTTATATTATATACTTTATTCCCCATATGTGATATTTAATAATTTACCTCTCTGTTCTCCTCCATAAAATGTTAAGGTTTTCTACAGTTGGAGCCCTGTGGGTTTTTTAAAGTTATATAACCCACTGCGATGTTTAGGAAATTGATTCTGCTCAGAATACGTCCTCAGCAAATGTTTTTGGGTGCAGAGATGGATGGTTCATGAATATCGTGCTGCCCACAACATATAAAGTGAGTAACTGAGTTAAGTCCTTGTATAGTCTGTCCTCCCATCAAAAGGAGAAAAAAACTAAATCTTCCAAAAAAAAAAAAAAAGAATTTCAGTGCCATTCCCCTTTTCTTGTCCACATCTCAAGTCTACTGGGTAACACAGAGGTATTTGACTTCATAAGTAAGAAGGCCGTGTTCGTTGGTGCAGTTGACAGAACATTTGTAAGTAAAGAAAGAGAGTGAAGAAAGAAGCTTCTGTATTAATACAACTCTGTAAACCAAAAAAAAAAAAAAAAAGGACCCAAGTTACTGAACAGGCAAATCATTTTAATGTGTTTCAAGCCCTTGGGGTCAGAGGTCACTAAATAAATTCTCCAGTCCATGGAAATGGGGCCACCTAGTGGTCAGTGACCTTTAATTTTGTGGTCTCTGAAAGCATTTCACCGCCTGAAGCACAAGCCTTGCTTTCATCCCTGGGAGCAGTATAGATAAATCCTGGAAAGCAACTGGACTATATGTATTAGGATTCCTAAAACTGCTGTTGTCCAAGTTTCTCCAGGCCGTATAGGTGAAGTAAAAGAAATGATAGTAATTCAAACTGTCTGGCTTTCCCTGCTGACGTAACAGCTCATCCTTCCATCAGTGTTCCCTCAAGTCTTTTGAGGAGTCTTCAGGGATATCTAATATTTCTCCAAACAAGTCCTAACCTATCAGTGACACTGCTGGTTCTCCTGGCACTGTCTCACCCAGCCCCTACACCCCCTTCCATCATGGACTCTGAAACTTCTCTCTTTTCTGCCCAGAACAGCCCCTAACAAATCCACTGGAAGCCTCTCTGCCTAAGAACAGTGTTAGGCCACACTTTCCCTGCCCTGTGTCAAACTGTCTCACCCAGAGCCCTAAGCATTGCTGCTTCTGCCCTCATCCCCCAAACGCTCCACGAGGACAGCTCCTTCATTTTCTACCTATAACTCTTCCTTTTGTAGGACCCAGATGCCAACCCAGAGGGCCTGGCAGAGGACAGACCACTACGCTGTCCTCTACTTTTCCACTCTTGCCCAAATAGTCAAACCTCCTCCTCTATATTAGTTTCCTTTGGGTACTGCAATAAATTACTTCAAATTTAGTGCCTGAAAACAATTGAATGTATTATCTTACAGTTCTAGAGGTCAGAAGTCCAAAATCACTTTCACTGGCATAAAGTCAAGGCATCTGGAGGTCTTCAGTCCTTCTGGAGGCTCTAGGGGAGAACTCTTGTCTTGCCTTTTCCAGGTTCAAGAGGCTGTCTGCTTTCCTTGGCTCACAGACCCTTGGTCTTCAAAGATGGCAATGAAGCATCTTTTCTCCTCTCTGACTTTGGCTTCTGTTCATACATCTTCTCACTCTGACTCTGACATGCCTGTCTTCCTCTTGTAAGGACTCTCCTGGTTGCATTGGCACCACCTGAATAATCCAAGATAATCTCCTCATTTCAAAATTCTTAACTTAGTTGCACCTGCAAGTCCCCTTTTACCATGTAGCATGTTCACAGGATCTGGGGATGAGGATTTGCACATCTTTGCAGAGCAGCCACCTTTACCCTCCTTCAAAAAACGTAAAAGATAATTGAGCCCTTTAAGACCCATCACCATTTTTGCCAACCATTCACCTAAGTGATTAAGTTTGGAATCAAACTAGTAATAATTGTAACACAACTATCACTTGTTGCTTCTTGGCCTTTTGGCTGAGATCAAGTGAAGTATCACTTGTTTACAAGTCTCAAATTCCTTGTACTTCAAGAGTTAATAAAATTTGCTCATCCTCCCTTACTACATATAGCTGGATATCAATTATCCCTTTGTCTTTCTCTGCAGGCTCCTGGGAGTCTTCCATTTTTCCTTCTCATCTCTACTTCTTCTTCTTTTTTTTTTTTTGAAGTATAGTTGATTTGCAATGTTTTGTTAGTTTCAGGTGTACAGCACAATGATTCAGAGATATATATATATATATTCTTTTTCAGATTCTTTTCTCTTACAGGTTATTACAAAATATTGAGTATAGTTCCCTGTGCTATACAGTAGGCCCTTGCTTGTTTTCTATTTTATATATAGGAGAGTGTATATGTTAATCCCAACCTCCTAATTTATCCCTCCCCCAGCCCTTTCCCCTTTGGTAACCATAAGTTTGTTTTCTATGTCTGTGGGTCTATTTCTGTTTTGTAAATAATTTCATTTGTATCTGCTCATCCCTACTTCTGATTTCTTGCTTTTGCTGCATTCTCAATCCCACTCTACATCGCATCTCTTGGGCATTCTCTCCTGCTTTAAGGACTGCACTCCCCTAACCTTTACCCTGAGTCTTGACAGAGGCTGTGTGGGAAACCAACTCCAGCTGAAGACAGGAAGGCACAAAATGTGTTTACAGCACAGCATAGCACAGACAACGTCTTTAGAATGCTCTAAATCCATCGTATCCAGGCCATGCTCTCCACTCTTCCACCCCAAATTTTACCTTTTCTGCCCAAAGAGCCTCTCAAGGCATTAAAAAATAAAAGGCTCAATTATCTTCTGATAAAAAATGAAACATTGTGCCCACTCATAAACTAACATTTCTTTCTCTAATATGTAAATATTTCAATAACTCCATTTATTGGACCCTTATATGATATGCTATTCACTGTGCTAAATCTGAATATGTGGTCATTATGAGACAGATGAGAAAATTCAGACTCATAGAGGCTAAGTTATTTTTCAAGGTAAATCAACTAAAATGTGATAAAAGGAAAATCTGAACACATAGACAGTTGAGTACAAGGCATGCGTAGGAGACAAATTTTGCCCTCTTTCAACCCCGTGCAAAGATCTTCTTTGCATAACATTGTGGCAGTTGGATAAATGGGCAGCATGTTAACTGGGGTACTCTGGTACTTCTGGCTTCCTGCCCGGGTCACAGACTCCCATATGCTTAAAAGGAGCAGTGCATGTGATCAGGACACTGGGCAACTTTGTGACATCCTCTGTAGATAACTCACCTCTATCCACAGCCTCCTTTTCCCCATCACAGACTCCTTCAAGAATGGGGCTGGAGCTTCACGCTGGGCCCTGTTTATTTGGCACTGTGTGACCTGGGTCTAGGAACTGTCTTCTGCTCAAGACAATATCTGGGGACAAAGATCTGATCAGATGATCCACCCTTCTTATCCTCTGATCAAGGTGACACCCTTATGTCTCTACTTGTTAGGTGGCTCTTTTTTGGGATACCTCCTTCCTACCCTTTAACAGCCTTAAGGCCTCTATACAAGTGAACAGTGGAATTCTCTATTTGCCCCCTTTTGGGGAAGTAGTTTATGAGGGCACCTGATATTATCAGCACTGCTCGCTCCTAAGGTCTCACGGTTTCCATAGCTCTTCCACCATCTTGGCCAAGAACTCCATTTGTACCAGAGGACTGAGCACACTACAGAAACATATGTTACCAGATCCTATTTATTCTGAATCTGGGTGTTCTCTCTGTTCTTTCCTCTCCTCATCAAATCAAAATATAACTACGAAATCATTCAAGATGGGTTCTCATAGCCTAAGGGTTCAGAACCCAGATTCTAGAGTTCGAGACTTTGCGTTTGAATCTCACCTTGATCACTTGCCAGCTGTGGGGTTTTGAACAGGAGTTAAAGTTCCTTAAAGAGCCAGGTGGGGCTCAGTCTTCTTATCTACCACTGGGGATGGTGTTGAGGGTTAGGGTTGTCATGAAAATGAAATGAGATAATACATGTGAAGACTCAGCAGTCTGCATGGCACCAAGTTCTCAGGAAAGGTTAGCTACAATTATGAATACATCCTTCTAGAAAGTGATTATTCGCCACTAACATCAACAGAGTGGTGGGCATTTTTCATTCACCACATTGCAGAGTATTGTTCCAGAAACATTCTCCTTTGAGGGCTAGGCAGGATCTTCTCTGATTTTGTTGACCTTAAAGCTTGTCTTTGAGGGGTTGCTTCCACAGTTTTATGGAACACAAAGTCTTGGTGTCTTCCTGACTCCTCCTTGGCATCCTCAGTAACAGAGGATGGCTCTCCTGGCAGTTACAATTTACCTGCTTCCCTCCACCTTTCAGTCTCCCAAACCTGTCACAGAACAATAGTTGTGTTTGTCTGTAAAGAACTGATATTTTGCCCAGAAGTTCTCTAATTGCAGACAGTCCTTATCAGTTGTTTTTATACCAGAGCAACTCCCCCACCTTCAGGTCTGGCTCTTATCAACACCCCCCATGGAGTTCAAAGTCTGAAATAGCTGGAGGCCAGACTGGCTCTGAGCTCAGTGGTTCTAAGGCACATCCCTTTCCTTCTCCTTCTAAATAAGGATCCAGGGAGTCCTTCAAGTCTTCCAAATAATCTGAGCTTCCACAGTACCAATTTCTCTGCAGGTTAACCCTTCCTTCACTTGCTCCATGCAAGTTTTCAAGTTTATTTTCTACAGATTCTTTCCATTCTGCTTTTTGGAATAATTTCCCTATTATTAATATATCCATGTTTTTAAAAACTCATTTATCTTGATATAGATTGAAAAATTCATCCCAGGTATATTAAATGCCAATTCAAATCTTAATAAATATAAGGTCACAAACACCAAACCATTAGCAACTTTGTGGCAGTGGAAGTCCTCTTAATCAGGAACCTTTCACTCCATTTATTATTTCTGCTTGAGGGATGTGCATCTTGGGTTACGCCCCAGTAATAGGGTCTGGCCACATTTGAAATTTCTCCCACACAGGTGTTGTCATCACACCTTCTGGGAATACCTATGATTTGGCAGCTATGTGGGCTCTGTCATGGGCTGTAAAAAAAAAAAAAAAAAAAAAAAAAAATTCTACCTATCTAATGCCCATTTGGGATTATTAATCTAATCTCCTGGGGATACTTCCCAGGAATCTGGGGTCAAGATAGACCTCCTCCTTCCTTCTAAAGCTGATTAAAAAAAAGAAAGGAAGGGAAGGGAGGAAAGAGGAGGCCCAACTCCTAGGTTATGGTGATTTAAAAAATAGGTCCATAAATTCTTTGACACTCTCCCCTTCAAAAGTAAAGCCAATTTCCCTTCCCTTGAGAGTGGGCTGGACTTAGTGACTCACTTGAAACAAATAGAATGAAACAAAAGTGACAGTGTGTGACTTTGGAGACTGGGTCTTTATATTTTGTGTGTTTTGGGGATTTAGGGGTTTTCTAACTTATTTTTCGTTTTTAAAAAATTTTAAATTAAAAAAAATTTTTTTGGAGACTGGGTCTTTAAAAGATACTGTGGCTTCCATCTTGGTTGCTCTTCCATTCTCTCTTGAATCACTTGCTCGGAAGATGCAGCTTGCTATACTGTGAGCTGCCTCGTGAAAAGGTCCATGTGGCAAGGAGCTGAGGGAAGCTTCTGGACACACAAACAGCCAGCAAGGAACTGAGACCTGCCAACAGCCAGGTGGATGAGACACGTTAGAAGTGGATTCTCTAGCTCGGTCAGGCCCTGAGGTGATCACGGCCCCTACTTGAGAGCTTGACTGAAACCACATGAGAAACCCTGAGCCAGAATCACTCCTCTAAATGCCTCTCTGCCCCTCAGAAACTGTGAGATGGAAATGTCTGTTGGTTTAAGCTGCTAAGTTTTAGGGTAATTTATTATGTGGCAAGAGATAACTTATACGTGACTAGTAACCGTTGCCAACATAGCCAGATAGCACTGAATCTTAATTTGGATTCAAAGGAAGATAATCACTAAATTTTAATTGGGTAATTTCATTTATAGAAATCTGTTTCAGGAACCATTGCCTACATCATTACAAATTTATACACAAACTTATTAGGGATTATTACCTTACATAAAAATGTTCAATAGTAAGGAATTGCTGAATAAAGTATGGTCTGTCCATTGCAACTAATTTTAAACAACTTTTACCAGTAAGTTTAAAGACTTTATAATGATACAAACAGCAAAAAAAGAATATAAAATTGTGTGCGTGTGTATATATGTATATATATACATACACATATACATATGTATATACATATATATAGTACTTACAACTCAGTAAATATGTATATACATATATATATATATTACTTACAAATCAGTAAAAAATATATATGTGTATATATATATATATATATATATATATATATATATATATATATATACACACACATATATGTAGTACTTACAACTCAGTAAAAATCTATGTGTTAAAAAACCAATAAGAAAGTCTTAACTTAGCTCCAGAGAGAGAAATAGGTCTGTGGTGCTCTAGCAACTGCAGCCACTATAAGTTGCAGCCAGGACTTTCATTTTCATGGGCACATGTAAGACACCCTTGAGAACTCCCAGAAATATTCAAGGAAAGGGGGCTTTCTCCAGAGCTGGGATTCTTGCATCACCAGAGACTGACTGATCCTTAGATTCAGATGTTGGTATGGCTTCATTCCTACCCTCTTGTTGGTGAGAGTCAACAACATTAAAACATTATAATGGTCAGGCCAAAGATCCTGCCAACACTCTTATCTCCCTCTTTCTCTCATACCCCTCATCTGGCTTGTCAGCAAATCCTATTAGCTATACTTCTAAGATACATCCAGAAATTGAGCACTTTCTAGCACCTTCAATGTATTTCCATGGGCCAGCAAAGTACCTAACACACAGTAGTCATGCAATAATGATTTGCTGAAAGAATGAAGTAAATTGTGTCCTCTCCCTGCTCTTTATAACTTCCTAGACAAGGCTTGACTCCTAATACCTTTATGTGCTGTAATCTGGCCCACATGTTCCCCTCTATTCCCATCTTTTGCCATGAACCCACAAGTATCATATGCTCCAATTATAGTGACCTACTTCAAATTTCCCATTTTCTCTTTGGAAAGCTATATCATTCTTCTGTGCCTTCCCCAATGTTGTTCCCTCAGCAGAGAAGATTCTTATACTTGAACAGTACTGCAAGAGTCATCTCAGCCAACAAAAATCTCACTCTAACCTAAATACTTCTCCCCCATTCTTGCCCACCCCAGAACACACATTTCTATCAAAGCACAAACGACACTCTACTGAGGTTTGCCTGTCTCCCCATCAGAACACTAAGCTCTGGGTCTAGACCATCTTGCTTTGGCATTCCTGAAGTGTCACACAAGGCCTGGCTTGTGGAATGCAATAAATGTGAGCAAATCAATGAATGAAAGGACTCCTCTGTGTATTGAGTGTGTTCATATACAGAATCATAAAATAAGTTGTCATACAAAGATATATTCTCTCACTATGAATACAAATGAATTATTCTTTGGCAGCAATACTTCACATGCATCTTTAAAGAAAGGATGAGTCCGAAAATTTGTTTTGAGAGCAGTTTATTTTTAACTCCTTCAGAGTAACCCAAAGACAAGCTAACGTTTCCTCTTCCTGGCACAGTTATTGTCTCTTTTTTTCAAAATTTTATTTACTGTGATATGAACATGTAACATGAGATCTGCCATCTTAAATTTTAAGTGTGCAGGGGCTTCCCTGGTGGCGCAGTGGTTGAGAGTCCGCCAGCCGATGCAGGGGACGTGGGTTCGTGCCCTGGTCCGGGAAGATCCCACATGCCGCGGAGTGGCTGGGCCCGTGAGCCATGGCCACTGAACCTGCGTGTCTGGAGCCTGTGTTCCACAACGGGAGAGGCCACAACAGTGAGAGGCCCATGTACTGCAAAAAAAAAAAAAAAAAAATTTAAGTGTGCAATACATTATTGTTGACAATAGGTACAATGCTGTACAACAAATCTCTAAGTTTATCCATCTTGTTTACCAGAAACTTTATGCCCATTGACCACACAGAAGAAAAATATACTAAATGAGTATATTCTAATTTCATTGAAAAAAAATTATCAAACTGCCATGTGTCATATATTGAACTAGATGAATCACCTTCCACTTTTTCTAACCTTTCCCCTGCCTCTCTCTCTTTCTTTCTCAGGCCTGGGATCAGCCAGTTGTCAAGTCTAACCAAAACTGTACTGTAAAAATACAAAGAATACAAGATGCTTTATTATTGCAAGACTGCAACCATATAAAAAAGTATGTGTGGCAGTATACCACTTTGTGGTTCGTTTGGGGGAGAGAGTTTTCATCAGCTAAAAGTATGATTCTTGGTTTGTTTGTTTTGTTTTTGTGTTCTTATAGTTGCTTTGTATGGAGTTGGTTTAATTTTTTGCTATTCCTGGGCATTTAACACGTAATATGAATGCCCAATTCAGCTAGGATATGGACTTACAGTTTCTTTTAAATAAATGAGTTTATGGTAATGTTGGAGAGTGAAAAAAAAAAGAAAAAAGTATGTGTGGGCAGAGACTGGAAAAGTAACATCAGACGTAGTTCACTGCTGTTTACTAAGCAGATACTGTGACCCACATATTATTCTGGATGTGATTACAAAGAAGGAACAGTCCCTCTCCTGGAGGAGTCCATAGTCTCACAGCTTTTACGCAAATGGCTATAATCTCCTTTGATAAGCAACAGTGGTGCCACTTGCTGTGTCCCCAGCTTGGAGGACACCAATGCCAGAGAAGTTAAACTATTCAGATGTCAGTGGCCCACTAGGGTTTGTGGGCCCCTAGGGAATTACTGTGGAGAATGGTAACTATCTTAGTACTGGGAACTAAGATTGTTATTGGTGTGGAAAAGAGAAAAGAGGCTTTGGTGTGTAAGAAGCAGTAGATGTCCTCCTCACATGGTTACCAAAAAATCAGTGTTGCTCTCTCTCAAGCAAAATAACTGTGAAGGTCCCAGTCAATGAGCCAGTACGTTGGGGGCGAAGTGGTCACTTGGCCTGGAGTGCTGGGATGGTTCTTGGGGTCTGCCCCCCTTCCTCAGGCACTGCACTGCTGTCTGTTTACAGCCACACTACCCCACATCCAGCACCTTCTCCCAGAACCAGTGCCAGTAAGGGCTGAGCTACTTCACAGGCAAACAGATGAGACGTGAAGTTTCCAGTGCCTGTCCAGGACCCAAAACACTAAAGGCTTACTCAGTCTCCTTCAGAAAGAGCCAAGACCTGAGAAGCACAAAGGCTTTCTGTCACTTCTTGAGAAGAAGTCAGTACTACTATCTTTCATTCGTTCTGGATGTACTAGCCTTTACCCAGGACAGACAAGGAGACTCTCTACTGCCAGATACAGGATTGCAAAAGTGGTAAAAAACAAAATGCATGCTACGTAGGAGATTCCTTCCTAAAAAACCACCCCAAAACAGAGATATATGTATGCATGTGTGTGTGTGTGTGTGTGTGTGTGTGTGTGTGCGCACGAGCGCACCTTTGAACCTCTTGGCTGGATTGAGAGGTTTAAATGATGCCATCGGGGCTCTTTCTCTCTTCTCCCTGCATGTCTTGGCCCTGTTTTCTTCTGTGTGAACATCAGCCTCCCAGCCAATTTCAGAACAGAAACTCCCACCACCCCCCTTCCCTCATCCTGCCCTCAGGATTCAGGTTTACAGGGTCCTTAGCACCCAAATATTCAGCAAAAAAAGATCCTTTCTTTCCCAGAGTCTCTGGAAAGGATGCCAAGAGGCTCTGCTTGGTCATATGCCTGTCCCTAGACCACAACTGTGTTCAGGAAGCTGAGGTACTTAGATTGATCAGCTTGGGTCACACACCCAACTGCTACACTGCTGAGGATTTGTGCGAAACGCCCACCAGGTAAGAGAGGTGACAATTGCTGAAAGGAAAAGGTTTTCAGTAGTCCAAAAACAAGAAAACTAACAGGTGTCTACTACACTTAGAAGGGAATAGACAAGGTTGACTTCTAAGTTTTTCCACCAGACGGATGGTGACATTTGATAGAAAATGCAGACAGATATGTTGAAAGGTTAACTAAACCTATTGTGGTGATCATTTCCCAATACATACATATATTGAATCATTACATTGTACACCTGAAACTAACATGTTATATGTCAGTTACACCTCAATTAAAAAAAAAAGAAAGAAAGAAAAAGAAAATGCAGAGGTAGAAGCAGTTTGAGCTTCTCCCCACATGGTTACCAAAAATACAGGGCTGCTCTGGGAGAATTGTTTTTAAAATGTTGAATTTAAGGTGCTTGGAGGACATTCGAATGAGGTCATCTCTTGGAAACAATGAGTCAGAAGCATAGCAGAAAGACGGACGTTTAAAATATAAATTTTAAAATATAAAATTGATTAGTGTTCGGGTGCACCAGGGTGTGCCGTGGAAAACCCACCACAATTCCTAAATGGGGAAGTTCTTCAGCAAAAGATCGGTAACCTATGTTGCCTATTTTATTAATCTCCATACAATATCAAGCCCCCCCAGAAGCTACACTTCCTTCCAGGAATTTCTGGCCTTTCCGTGCCGGGCTTGGACTTGGGGGTCGCCCGGGCAGAGCCTACTGGGCCTCCGGGACCCTGCGAGCGACCCGCGGACTACAATTCCCGGCGTGCCCCGCGAGGGCGCGGGGACGTGGCGGTGGGCGGGGCCGGGAACAGCCACCCCCGCGAGCGGTCGGGCGGGGAGGTCGGGCGGCGCCGAGCTGAGGTGGCGAGACAAGAGCTCCCGGATGTGGAGAAGCTGGGGAGAAGGCGTGGGAGGAAGATGGACTCGGTGGAGAAGGGGGCCGCCACCTCCGTCTCCAACCCGCGGGGGCGGCCCTCCCGGGGTCGGCCGCCAAAGCTGCAGCGCAACTCCCGCGGCGGCCAGGGCCGAGGTGTGGAGAAGCCCCCGCACCTGGCGGCCCTAATCCTGGCCCGCGGCGGCAGCAAGGGCATCCCCCTGAAGAACATTAAGCACCTGGCGGGGGTCCCGCTCATTGGCTGGGTCCTGCGTGCGGCCCTGGACTCGGGGGTCTTCCAGAGGTGCGCATGTGCGAGAGTGGGCGGTGCGGCCTGGGCGGGGGTCGTGATGGGGAGCCGGGCTGCCGGAGGGGCAGGGGCTCCGGGGGGCAATCGCCCCCGGAAGGGGTGCGCAAGATCCGGGGTGTCTGGGCCCTGGCTGGCAGCCGGGGGAGGAGGGGCTCCAGCTTCTTCCTTGTCCGTAGCTGCTAATAGCCGTGAACTTGGGACCGTTCCCGTCTCCGCCCTTGAGAATAACATCCGTAAAGGGGGAGATTTCCTCTTCTCTACCGTCTGCGCTGCCCGGGTTGACCTCGCAGGGTAAAAGGAAAGGAGCCCACCCTTGTGAAACGTCTGCGATAATCTGTGAACTCCTTTAGGCAGTGGCCGTTGGCTTTCCCCTGTTGCCCGGCGCCTGATACCCACCTGGTGCTGATCGATTAAGGAGGCATCGGGTTCATGAATGGAATGGGCTGTCAAGGCTTTTCTCATTTCAAGCTCAGCTTGGAGATCCTTTTCTGACCTTTGGAAAATACTCTAAGCTATCTGCCTGTGAGTCAGCACAATCTAGACAGCTCCCCACATTTGTGTGTAGGTGCGAGAGAGTGGAAAACCGCACCACTGGACTGTTTGATGAAATGCTTATAAATGGTTTGATCATACCTTTGGAACCTCGTTTGTCCTAGGGACAGTTTTGATTGTGCATCATTTAGAGACATGGCCATATGCCGTATTGGTCAGGAGTTACAAGCTTATGTCATTCATAAAAGAAGGGAGATAGAATTCTGTGCCAAGAATGAATTTACACATGGTAATTTCAACCTAATCATGCTTGAATTTGTTACCGTGGAAAGTAAATTATTTTCACCTTTTGATGTTTGGGTTTTGGTTTTTAAAGAGATGGCTGTTTTTGGAGCATATTAATTACCTACGTTAATATATGGATAAATGATTTTCATTTAACTGTTCTTGTTTACAAAGGAGGTACCAAAAAAGTATAAATTTACTAATTTTCTTAATGTTTTTATCCAAAGGAAGTCCTGGGTGGTGCAAGGTAAATAAGAGCTGGCACACAGGATATAACAGTAATGTAACAGGAAGTGTGCAAAGGAGTGATAAAGAAAGACTGGGGGATTTGGTTCAGTTCAGTAAACACTGAACCCTAATTTCTGCCATACACATCCAAGGGAACAGCAAGATGTGTATGACATGGTTCTTTCCGTATTAAGTTCACAGACTTTTGGACATTTCTACCGCGTTACAAAGGGTACACACTGGGGAAAAAGAAGGACCTAGAGAAGGTGCATCCAGTTAGTGGTGATGTAGTAAAATCCTATTTTTGTGACATAAACTAGAGAGGAAAATCACATTCATAATAGATGGAGAACAGAACGCATTTACAATTCCAGTTGCAAATGTCAAGAAACCCCTTTCAAACTGGCTAAACAAGAAAAGGTAGGGCTTGTTTGAGATACAGATTCAAGGGCAAAAATGATTCATTCATTCAGCAAACATTTATTGACTACCTACTATGTGACAGGCATTGTTATGTGTCCTTAACCAAGGGTTATAGCAGTAGGGTCCATCCCTAGGCTGGTGGAGCTTGCATTATAATAGGGAGAAGACAGTTAATATATAAACAGTGTACACTGTGTCAGGTGATAATACATAGTTTTAAGAAAAAGAAAGTAAGGGGATAGTGCACTTGGTCACCATAATCCTCTATTTCTTGATTCCTCTAGATAGTCTCTCCCCTTATGGTATGGGGGTAGTTTTGCTGAGAACTGCAAAACTTTCCATACATAACAAACAACTCCATCCAAACTTCTGTGTTCAACCAAACTCCGTCATGGTTTCTAGCAGCTTAAGGCCTTGTTCTTAGGATGATCCCAGCCCCCGAAAATGCGTGCTCAGTGCTGCCGGGAGAATTTACCTATGTTCTGGCAGATAGCCCCTGGATGCCCTCTTAAAACAGTTAATTTAGAAGGCTTGCAATTATACATGCCTCTCTGCCCTTTGAGTTCTAATCTACCACCCAGAAGGGCTAGATTTGAATTTAATTGACTTATTCTGAAGCTGTCAGTTTGGAGCAGTCTTCCTGCTTCTCCCCTTCTGCCTCCTTCAACAAATATGTACCCTATGAAGGAATTGGGGAAAACTGTAGCTTGCCTGATTTGCGTTTTTCAGGCCTGGAGATTATTTTGTTCAAAATCATTTTGACTTAATTGAGTTTCTGGCCTGCTTAGAATCAAAGCTAATGATACTTTCAAGGTTGCTAACTTTGCACACTAACTTGGAGAGTTAACAGTCAAGAAAAATGCTGAGATAATATTTTCATTTAGTAAAAAGCTATTGTTTGAGCTGAGTTTTTAAGAGCTTCGTTTCAACAGTGGTTGAGTGCTGTGTAAGTGAATCTCAGAGTTAATTGATTTTTTAAAATGTTGCCTAACGTGAAAAATAAACATAAGTTTTGGTTTCATTTCTAGGGTGTGGATTTATGATTAATGAAAGGCCATGCTCTGTTGTCCTTGAAATGGCAGTTTATGATTTGAAGTTGCTGTCGTAGGGATCATGGTTG
The DNA here is from genome assembly GCF_025265405.1 of Mesoplodon densirostris. Taxonomy (NCBI): domain Eukaryota; kingdom Metazoa; phylum Chordata; class Mammalia; order Artiodactyla; family Ziphiidae; genus Mesoplodon; species Mesoplodon densirostris. The sequence goes on from NC_082671.1 coordinate 19,246,526, forward strand.
ATACTCCTGTTCATCCTGTTAGATGTAGTATGACTTCATCTGAGGCTAAAGCCATTGGCGTTGAACTTTGACATTTACTTTATACTTGATTTTAAATTTTATTAGCCCTGTTTGTTCGTTTGCTCATTCTTTCTCTTTTGCCCTCCCTCATCTGATGCCCCTAAACCAAGGGAGAATGATTGACTGACTTAGTCCTTCTAATAAATGATGATCATTGTATTTTAAGTGTACCTATAAGATGCTGTTTTCACATTCATAATGCCATTGCCTTACATAATACATACAAATTAGACATTTGGACCTTTGAAGGTCTGAAAGCAAAACTTCAGTTTTCCTTCCAACAGAGTCAGTGTGAGGATTAAGTGAGACTGTGTAGCTGTTCCTTTATTACCATTCCTATTTTATTATTTTCAATAGCTAACACTTATTAAATGTTTGTTCTGTATTGTGATTTATGTTGAATTCTCATAACAATCATATTAGGTAATTACTACTATTATTACCTCCGTTTTACTGAAAATTGAGGCTTAGGGAGATTTGACCTAGAGTCATATAGCTAGCTTGTGGTAGAGCCGGGATTTGAAGCCCTTTGTTCAGAGTCCATGCTCTTAACCATCTACTGTTTCATTCATTCAACAAATTGAGCACCTGTTATGTAGCAGGCAGTATAAAAATACCTTGTAAAAAGTAAAGCATTGTGGAAAGGTTAGTTATTACTTCCTGATCTCTCGCTGTCTCTACCAATCCGCTGAGAGTTTCTCAAGAAAATGGATTATATATCCCGGTGTCCAGAGTAGGGCCTGAAACAGAATAGGCAGTCAGGAATCATTTCATGAATGAAGGAATGAATGAATAATAAAAGGGAGGAAAGAAGAAACACAGGCAAACCTCTTCCCAACCTCTGTTATTTCATATTTACTGATTAGCATTTCCAAAAGATCACTGAATCCTGAGGTGTTGAATGTTTATTACAGTAAAGATCAGGATAATAAAGTAAATGGCTTCAGTAATTTATTTCACTTAGTGATGGAAACCAGATGTCAAAAGACTCATCTCTTTCTTTTACTGTTCACTTTTTTACTCTGTTACCCTCACCACCCTCCTTTTATCCTCTCTTTAAAAAATTCACTACATTTTTGTTGGTACTTCACTTTGTTATATAACTTTGTGACACTTTCCAGTGAAAAACTTATCCCAAAATTATTTCAGATTTTGAGATGGAGGAAAATGAGGGCTCCTATGTTCTGCCTTGCACAGAATGACATGAGTAGATATGACACACTTGACTCCTAGCCAGTGGCTCATCTTGTTTACTAGGTTTCCTCTGAAAAAAAAATTGGGGGCACTGTGGGGGTTTATTGACTTTATCTCTAAATTAAATCATCTGCCAATAGTAAAGGCGATAAATGAAATTAAATTTATAAATGAAAGCCAGAGATGTTAGAAATTTTTCTTTAGTTTCTTTTCACTCTTGACAGTTGAGCATAGACGTCTGAAACATGCAGGTTCTCATTCGTTCAGTAGATACTGAATGAAAGGGGTAAAAGGAATAGAGTTGACCCTTGAACAATGTGGGGTCAGGGGTGTCGACTCCCCTCCCCACCCCGGGCAGTCAAAAATCCCAGATTAGCTTTTGATCCACCAAAGCTTAACTACTAATAGCCTACTGTTCACTAAAGCCTTACCAGTAACATAAACACATTATGTTTTTAAAATTTAATTGATTTTTTTTAATTGAAGGAAAGATTCTTTAAATTCTGTAGTGCTTTACAATTTTCAAAAGTTTCACACATGATTTTATGTAATCCCATAATAACCCTTTTTTTTCCCCTACCCCTATATTGGCCATCCCCCTTTCCCTCTCCCCACGGGTAACCATGAGTTTTCTAGATCTGAAACACATTATGTTTTATTTAGTTTTATGTTTTATTTTGTTTATGTTTTATTTATTTTTTATTATTGATTAACACATTTTATAATATATGTATTGTATAGTATATTACAATAAAGTAAGTTAGAGAAAAGAAAATCATAAGGAAGACAAAATACATTTACATTACTGCACTGTATCAATATCATAAGTTTACTTTGTTTACAAGAGGAATCACCTATCAGTATCAATATTGTCATATGTTACAAAACACTGTAGATACTACACATATTACTAACACTGAACATCAAAAATGAAAAGATAATGTGAAAAAGAAATTCATATTTATTTACAGGTATAATGATTCGGGCATTGATAACAAAGAAGCAACAGTATGATTGCTTTATGGTAGCCTATTGTAATCAGTATGATTGCTTCACGGTAGCCTAGCCTATACACTAATGAATGAATCATTATAAAATTTTTATGGCATACAGTATTACAGTCATATTCATAATACAGTGTCAGAAACATTGTTCCATTTTTTTAAAAAAACACCTGTGATGATGGGCAGAGTTAAAAAACAGAAAAGTAAAACATTATTAACTTTATATTAAATATCACTCATGTCTATGTAAGGATAGATTATTATCTACATATGTTTTATGCGTTCATGGCATACCTTTTTTTTTTTTTTGCGTTTTTGTGGTATTATACTTAGTCATCTTGGCTGGTTTAATCACATCGTTGTTGTTTATTTTTTGGCCATGCCTCGCAGCATGTGCGATCTTAGTTCCCCAACCAGGGATCGAACCCACACCCCCTGCATTGGAAGCACGGAGTCATAACCCCTGGACTGCCAGGGAAGTCCCACCTAACTTTTTCTTATTTTTTCCAATATTACTAGGCTACACAGTTTGCAGTTTTTTTTCAAATTGTAGCAGACCTTCTAAAATTTTTCCAGTACATTTATTGTAAAACATTCACACAGTTCAAACCAGTGCTGTTCACGGGTCAACTGTATATGCATATACCAAAGAAGTCATTCAGATTTCTTTGTGTAATGTCACTATAAAAACTAGAGTAATACTCACATCTTCTGTTTCTAGCAGTGGGGATTTGTAAAGGTCAAGGAAACAATTCAGTACAGACTAGTACACGCCCCCAAAATAATGTTTTATATTTTACTCTTAGTCGTCGTCTTATAAAGTCCAAATGGTCAACTCTGTAAGCTGTGGTTAATAGAGCTGTTCAACTAAGCTCTCCTGAGCCAATCAAGTCATGTTCTCCACATCTTTAATTGTTATCGGTGGCTTTACCCACTTGATTATATGTTCAGATATTTATGTACCCATTGTTAGTTGGCGAAAAAAAAAAAAAAGAGTTGGCTTGTCTGATTGTTTTGGGCATTTAGTCTCTACTAAGCTTGAAACTCTTTCAGTGTTGTGGTTTGGCTAAGCCAAATCCATTTTTTTCTTAGCAAGTATATTAAATACACAATATTTTGGATTTTGATGGGGAATGAGAAGCAGTATCTTCTTTATTTTCTTTAGATTTGAACTTCTAGTGTTACTAGTGTCTTTAATATACCAGTAGCTTCAAAAATACCAATTATCATTTTTTTCTAATTTTATAAAACTATATCTAGGGCTATGTAAATAATATATATATAAATAATATGTTATGTATAATATAAATATTTATATATGTAAATATAAATATTACATCTAGGACCACAGTTTTGATTCAGACATTTTAAAATGTGGTTTACATAGAAAAATACTTTATTTTCTTTAAATTTTATATTACTTCCGATCTGTAACATTACTTGCTGGTACAAAAACTATTCTAACATTATGTAAGCTGTATTTTTGGGGTTGCAGAGCTCCTTTTTATCTTTAATGATTTTTTTTTTAGTGATTTGGCTTTTTATTTTTTTATTTTTTAATATCTGTACAGTGTTTGGGTTTCAACAGACCATGATGAAATTGAGAATGTGGCCAAACAATTTGGTGCACAAGTTCATCGAAGAAGTTCTGAAGCTTCAAAAGACAGTTCTACCTCACTAGATGCCATCATAGAATTTCTTAATTATCACAATGGTATGAGTTTGACTAATAGTTTATTCAAAATTTTACATAATTTCCAACTTGCCTATCATTTCACAAGACTTGTTTTAACATTTGAATTTAGATCTTAGTATTACTTGCTTGCAAAGAACTTTATTTTGATGTTCTTTTCATTTGTTTTTTCTTTTTAAGAGGTTGACATTGTAGGAAATATTCAAGCTACTTCTCCGTGTTTACATCCTACTGATCTTCAAAAAGTTGTAGAAATGATTCGAGAAGAAGGATATGATTCTGTTTTCTCTGTTGTGAGACGCCATCAGTTTCGATGGGGTGAAATTCAGAAAGGAGGTAATCTGTTGTATCAATCTTTATTTTAGCTAATTTTATGGAGAATTAATTTTTCATATGTAAATATTCTTTAGGAGTGGGGAGAGTAAAAAGGGAGCAGTAAAATTGAACATGGGATTCTTAACTCTAGTAGGTAATAACATTTATAATGTGTTCTAAATCTTGTGATTATTGAGGCAAAACAATGAGACCAAATTAATTCTCTACCAAATTACTTTTTACAAAGGATTATTCTAACCCTCTATTTGTATTTTGAGGAAGACATGTCATTTTTCTAGAGCAGATACTTTTATGTTGTTCTAGACTTGTTTGATGAACTCCCTATAAATCATAGAATTGTGGGAATAGAAATCTTCCACCAAAAGATTTTGGAGAACCTCAAGAATGAATTTGTGGAATTGCTTCCCCAAATTTGTAACTTCTTGTGCAAAAAGAGTTCCATAACGTTTAACTAGAGCCTGATTTCTAGCCAGATAAAGTAGCAAAATCTGTAATAAAGAATAGAATCACCAACAAATAGGTAAATGTAACATACTTGAAGAAAGGCAGTATGATTACTCTTCAGTGCCCTGACATTTGTTGAATGTAGGAAAGCTGGCCCATTTGTCTGTAAACTATGTTTGACTTAAAGGAGAGGGGAAGATGCAGTGAAAATGGAGAAGGTCCACAAAAGAGCAATTAAGAGAAGAAGATAAAGTTGTAGACAGAAAATGATGATTTTTCAGCCTCTAAATATGAATGCTATCAAAATCAATGCAGTATATCAATGACTACATTTATTGATTTCATTCAGTAAGCATTTATTGAGTGTCTTCTCTGTAGCAAGTTCTGTGTTAAGTTTTATATATATAATATTTTGAACTTATTCACTAAATATCAGAAATAAGATATAGGAAGGATTAAAGCTTGAAAAACACATTTTTGAACAAATCAAGGAAGCCCAGTGTTAAACTGAATATTGAGCTTTATAGGATATATGATTAAAGTTAAAAACGTTCAGAAAGTATCCATCCACAAACACAAATTTGGCAAAAATTTAGTGGAAAGCCAAGGGAATTCCTATATACCAATACTGAAGGCTTCATTTATTATATCATGTTATAATCATTAATGTTGGTATTGCTCAGCCTTCATTATTACCAACAATAATAATAAGTAAACATAATTTATTGTTACGTATATTTTATATTAGTATTTTTTAAACTACTGGTAAGAATGTATCATACATTATATAAGCAGTTCTATCAATATGAAAGCTTCAATAATTTAATGGGGAAGTATTCATTTTTCTGTAATAATTCCATGCAAGTAATTTCTCAACGACATTAGATAAATAACACATACATTATATTTCTGTACAAGCACATAGTGAGCAGTAGATTTAAAGGGCTCAAATATTGAATTATGGGTACTTTATAACAAATTCAGTTCTTTTGAAACTATTTTAAGGTTGCCTTTAAGGTTGTCCTCCCAAAGCATTATATTTGTATAAATAGCTTAAAACTTTAATTACTCAGAATTTCTCTATACTTTATTTTTCTCTTATTATTGTTATTGAAAAGCAAACATAAATCATCAGAATTATTAGAGGTTTTGTTTCTTTTAAAAATCTTTTAAATTGTTTATTTAGATACAGAAATATTCTACCTTCTGAGTTCATTTTTATTTGCTTTTTAAAAAAATTACTGAATGAACATTTTCAGTGTTCAAAGCACCTGGGACTTACTGCAGCTTTTTGCTTTTAGTTCGTGAAATGACTGAGCCTCTGAATTTGAATCCAGCTAAACGACCTCGTCGACAAGACTGGGATGGAGAATTATATGAAAACGGCTCGTTTTATTTTGCTAAAAGACATTTGATAGAGATGGGTTACTTACAGGTTTGTGCCCTCATTTTGCAAAAACCTTTCAAACCCTTTTATCTATATACTTTGAGTTCTAAGAAAGAAGTATGACACATAAAGGAAAGTATTAACCCCTAGGGGAAAAGCAATAACTGACAAGATTTATCATCTGAGGCATTTATCCTGCACACTTACCCCAAAATTATCTTTGGGGTTCATTCAGTGAATATGGGAAGGATTCTGCTACAATTGTAACATTAAGATAAGAAATGAAACAAGTATTGAATGTTCTATATGTGTCCTGGTATTCATATTATTTCATTCAAAACTCTGTTTTGAATCCATAGTTGTATTACTGTCAAGTTGTGGTTGTACAGTTGAATAACCTTTATTACTTTGAAAAGAGACAAAAAACACAACAGTATAGTAGAGGTGAAAGAGCACCAACCTGGGCATCAGGAAAACTGGAATATATTGTAGTAAAATCTCTGTAACTATTTAACCTCGAATATATCATTTTATCTGTTCTGAGTCTTAATGCTTTCATTTTACAATAAGGGAGTTGGATGTCTCTCTCATCTTTAGAGCCTGTGTGGTTACATCATATACAATTTGTTCATTTTGGTTATAGCTATTCTTTATTCAGCACTTACTATGGACCCAGGACTATGTGAAATACTACATAGGTTATCTTATATAACGGAATAAAATGAATGTTCCTAGTTCTGTTTCAGAGGAGGAAACGGCAGCTCTGAAAAATGAAGCAATTGGCTCAAAGCAAAAACAAGTTGTGAATGACACCGTTAGGATTTGGATTCAGGTTCTTATGTTACTCAAAAAATAGCATTTAAGAACCCCTGAACTCCAGTCTTTATAGTAAAAATTCTAATGTGACTCATTCTCTAAGGGGAAGGAATTTTTCCAATCTTCTGGTCAGTAGGCAAACTGTAGGCTGGCTATTCAGTTAAGTTTGAGTATTCAGGAAAATTAGATTTGACATCTATAGATACCACCCTCCGTAAGCTCTTTGCTAAGGGGACTGTGATTTGACCCTTTCCTAAAGTGTGGAGAAAAATAGGTTTCTCATTGTAACAAGATTTGTAAAGAGACTGACAATTCTGAAAAATTAAAATTTCTAGTGATTGATATTAAGCTTCAAATGATTACAATCAAGAAAGGCCTCACTCCTCTTGCCCCATACCCCAGGATCATGACACTGTTCCTACCTTTGCCCACATGTGACCCAGACAGTTATTGTCCACTCCCATCTGTAGCTCAGGGATCTAAGACAATTCTGTACAGTAGACACTACAGTTCCTTTTCCTCCCCAATCTTACCCCTATTGCAAATAGGAACAGAAGTTCCAAAAACATTTATACTACTGCTTTTGGATGATGATGGGAGAGACTACCAGAACAAAGGGGATACAATTAGGGATTCCCAGAAAATTCCCTGTGGTCAGAATACTGGAGGATGCATATTATTTCTACTCTGTTTCAATCTTTAAAATCTATTTAAAGAAAAATGGGAACTTGTACTGTGTAAATAGAATTTGAAAAATGTCAAGGTTCTTTGTTTTATGTGGTTTGAATATATGGAAAACAATAAGCTCTCCCCTCCAAAAAAAATTATTTGTTGTATGTCTGGTATTACTGGCTTATTCATTTTTCTTAGTACTGTAGAAGTGGATTCATTGTACTGTATTGTAATAAACTTTTTGATATGTGTGAATGCATGTTAACAACAGTCCTCGTGGCACCTGTGCTATCTTTAGGGTGGGAAAATGGCATACTACGAGATGCGAGCCGAGCACAGTGTGGACATAGATGTGGACATTGACTGGCCTATTGCAGAACAAAGAGTTTTAAGGTAAAAACAAGATTGTATAGCCTTTGCACTAGACCACAATGAATGATTTTTAGTAGATACATTTAAATTCACTTGTGGACAACTGATTTTTGATCCTCCAATCTTAGGATCTTTTGTAATTATTTTGCTTATGTGAGGAAGACATATACATAAAATATGCCTATAGATGGCTTATTCAGTAACTTGAGAAGCACATAATCTGGTTAGACCACACTTAAAATCCTTGCACTGTAAGTTGAAGTGTATATGTGAGGTTACTTGGAAAGGTAATGTTTGAGTAATTAAATGGAAATGGGTTATCAAGTTTACTGGTGTTAGCCAGATGAGAGGGAGTGATTAGTATCACACTAAAGTTCAAAAGTCTATTTTGGTTTCTTTTAGATTTGGCTATTTTGGCAAAGAGAAGCTGAAGGAGATAAAACTTTTCGTTTGCAATATTGATGGATGTCTAACCAATGGCCACATTTATGTATCAGGAGATCAAAAAGAAATAATATCTTATGATATAAAAGATGCTATTGGGATAAGTTTATTAAAGAAAAGTGGTATTGAGGTATGTGCCCCCTGAACATAGCAATGCTTTTTAAGATTGTGATTTAAGGTCAAGGAACATGTGAGGGAAATAAAGAGATTTACGTTTTTAGTATTATCAATTAAAATATCTGAAATTTAGCTTTCACATGCCTAGAAAATTGTGCTGTTTACTTTTAGATGAGTAGAATTAGTAATTTGTCTATCAAATAATTTTCTTATTTATTTAATGAGTATGATAGTAGGTGCTATCTAGTATTTCCGATAGGATCTTGCAACCAGAAAGATTTCACAGAAAATAGGTGTCAGCATTTGGAAAAGAGCAAATCTCAGGTGGATTTTTTAAATGTAGCTTATTCTTATGATTGAAAATTTTAATTCAAAATAACAATACTTATGTGTATTTTCAAAAATGAAGTTTAAGATGATTTCTTAGAATTCACTAGAAATCTTAAATACGTGTTTCTGAGCAGCATGAGAGACAAGTTAGACTTTCCTCTGAATAAATTGAATTATTGGAGAATCTTAGATTGTTATCAGACAATGTATATTTTATTTTTTACCTGTAAATAGAATCCTTCCCACTGTAGAAAACAGTCTTTCGCCTTTATTGGACTACTAGCAATCAAATGTGTTAAAGCTTCATCATTTTAAAATAAATTAGTTGATTTTACTTAATTATCCTTCAGACTACTCACTTGTGATTTGTATTATTTAAAAGGTGTTATTTTATTATGAGAGATTTCTGTTTTCTCATTTTGCCCTTTTTTTTTTTTTTTTTTTCTTAAGGTGAGGTTAATCTCAGAAAGGGCCTGTTCAAAGCAGACTCTCTCTTCCTTAAAACTGGATTGCAAAATGGAAGTCAGTGTACCAGACAAGCTTGCAGTTGTAGATGAATGGAGAAAAGAAATGGGCCTGTGCTGGAAAGAAGTGGCATATCTTGGTTGGTATCTTTCTATTCAGCCATAATAATGGATTGAAGATTTCTGATATATAGGAAGTACATTCTGAATATTTTTTGCTATTATTAAAATGTACATAGATTTGACTCCCCAGATTCCATTTCCAGGAAAGAAATTGAACAAATATGCCAATAATGGAGGGAAAAAAAGAACCCGCCTAAATATCCTGCAAAAATAGATTTATGCAACCATTAAAAACAATGCTGTAATATGTATTCCTTGACATGGTCACATGTCACAAGTTTTTCACTTTAGCATTAAGCAAGTATATTTATCAGGTGTCTCCTCTATGCATACTTGAAACTGGTTGCTGGGACTTATTGCTTACAGGGTTTACAGTCTAATGATGTCAACATTTTTGAATATCAGTAATGAAAACTTATTAAAATACATAATAACTATAAACCATGTATGAGGTAAATATTTACAAGGACAATATGGGCCTCAGAAGAAGCACAGGGATGCTTTGGGAGCACGTGATCTGGGGACTTCAGGAATAGCCTTTGAATCACATGTGAAGATTCAGTGGAGAAAAATACTGTAGAACCTTTGATAGAAAATGATCCAATTTTTGTAAGAAGAAAACAATTTTAATGGAACATATAACAAATCCCAGCTGTACTTATTATTACCTGTGCAACCTTAAGCAGCTTCTCTAAGCCTTAGTTTTCCTATTTATAGTATAAACACAAATCAAACTTCATAAGGCTATTGGGAAAGAAATTGAATATAAAATCCTTAAAATAGTGTATGCATTTAGTAATAAGTGTATATCATTTATATAAGTAAAACTAAAATATATATGCCAGAGTGTAGTGATTATCCATAAATAATAATAATTAGCCTAATTTTGATTTTTTTTGCCTTTATTTTTTTAAAAAGTTTCTACCAAGAATATGCATTACTTATATCACATAAGGAAAAAACTATAAAAAGTAGAGGTTAGAAAATCAAGAAAATAGAGAATAAACTCCAAATTTTTATTTTAAAAATCAGAGCAGTATTTTGTGTCAGCCACATAAATGTATAAAAGTGTATTCCTTTAAAATGTTGACACTTTTTTTTTCTTCCAATTTTATTGAGATATAACTGACATACAGCACTGTATAAGTTTAAGGTCTACAGCACAGTGATTTAACTTACATATGTCATGCAGTGATTATCACAGTAAATTTAGTGAATATCCATCATCTCATATAGATACATATGAGATAATAAAAATATGTTTTCCCTGCAATGAGGACTCTTAGGATTAATCTCTTAACATATTGCTTTAATGAGTATAGCTTTTGAAAACAGGGGAACATGATTCCTTCAGCTCTGTTCTTTCTCAAGATTGTTTTGGCTATTTGGGGTCTTTTGTTTCCATACAAATTTTAGTTTTATTCTAGTTCTGTAAAAAATGCCTTTGGTATTTTGGTAGAGGGATTACATTGAATCTGTAGATTGCCTTTGGTGTAGTTATGATCATTTTAACAACATTAATTCTTCTAGTCCATGAGCACAGTATATCTTTCCATCTGTTTGTGTCATCTTCAGTTTGTTTTGTCAGTGTCTTAAAGAGTTTTCTGAGTGCAGGTCTTTTACCTCCTTAGATTTTTTTTTTTTTTTTTTTTTTTTTTTCCTTTTTGCGTTATGTGGGCCTCTCACTGTTGTGGCCTCTCCCGTTGCGGAGCACAGGCTCCGGATGCGCAGGCCCAGCGGCCATGGCTCACAGGCCCAGCCGCTCCGCGGCATATGGGATCCTCCCAGACCGGGGCACGAACCCGTATCCCCTGCATCGGCAGGCGGACTCTCAACCACTGCGCCACCAGGGAGGCCCACCTCCTTAGATTTATTCCTCGGTATTTTATTCTTTTTGATGAAATACTAAATGGGATTTTTTTCTCAATTTCTCATTCTGAGAGTTCATTATTAGTATATATAGAAATGCAATAGACTTCTATGTATTAATTTTGTATCCTGCAACTTTACTGAATTCATTTATTCTAATAAACACTTTTATAAATAAAATTTAATAAAGTTTAGTTTTAGGGGTGGGTTATGCAAAGAAATACTTTAATTTTTATCATCTTTCATTGAAAACAATTCAAATTTCAATACATTTAATAATACAAGAAAAAATTTCAGTAGATAAATGTAGAACAGATTTAAAACAAACGCTCTTAACCAACATTTATTAGTAGTATTTGGTCTATATTATAGTAATAGTTATATGCAGAATGGTGAATGTTAGATCCTGGGAGCTTCTGAAATTCATCCTACCAAAAAAATAAAATAAGAGGGGGAGGTGGAGAAACTAATAAGCAAGGCAGGGAGAGAAAGGATGTAGTTATGTCAACGTGATGGTAATTTTTCAACAAGCAGCATACAAATCAGAGAGAACTGTTAGAGACTTAAGAGGTATAGCAACAAAATGCAGTATGTGGACCTTTTTTGGGTTCTGATTCAAATAAATCAACTATAAAAAGACAATTTTGAGACAGCTGAGGATATTTGAGCATGTACTAGGTTATTAGATGATATTAAGGAATTAGTGTTGATTTTGTTGGTTGGGTGATATTGTGTCAGTTTCTTAAAAATGTATGTATTATAGACAGATGGCAAAGAGCTTATGGGTAAAGTATGTTGTCTGGGAATTCCTTCTTCTCCCTTTCCTCCAAAAAACTTGGGGGGGCAGGGAATGGACAAAAATATTGATAAATAATGCAAAATAATAATTACATAAATTTGGGATTCTTGCATGTTTGAAATTTTCCTTAATAAAAAGTTTAAATAATTATAGTTTATATTAGATTTCTAGTAATTGTAATATGCATGGCAAGCAGAAAGTATACTCCATTTTCCTCTAATTGATAAGCGTTTAGTATGAATTACTTAGGAAAAACCCTAGACCTTAAGTATTTATTATACTTGGAAATGCTTTTATTTTTGTTCCATCTAATCTGTAGTATTCTAATATACAGTGTCTGAAGTTGCCAGAATTACTTACTGATTGCTGTTTGCATTATTTAGGAAGAAAATTTCTTCTCTCTTTAAATATTCAACCAGTGTTTCTTTAACTTGATAGGAAATGAAGTGTCTGATGAGGAGTGCTTGAAGAAAGTGGGCCTCAGTGGCGTTCCTGCTGATGCCTGTGCCGCTGCCCAGAAGGCTGTTGGATATATTTGCAAAAGCAGTGGTGGCCGTGGTGCCCTCCGAGAGTTTGCAGAGCACGTTTTCCTACTAATGGAAAAGGTTATTAATTCATGCCAAAAATAGAAGTTAGTGTTATGTTGGAAAAGAAAGTATACAGCCTTCTTCAGCCACTTTTCTTTTATTTTTGATTAAGTACAATTCCATGCTGTAATGTTAACAGAGAGTGTGATTTGATTTGTGATATATCTTAATATCTTTTAAAGCAGAGTCTTCTCAAACTGTTACTCCAAAACCTATGAAATAACTGTGCTGTACTTTTCTCTTTATGCAGGATCATTATTAAGAGATTGATTACAGTCTCTCTCAGATTTTTAGTAAATCAAGTAAGAACATCATCAAAATTGATTTTGTATTGTATCTTGTAAAATTGTGTGTTTGTGTGCTTTTAATAATGCTGAAACTTTATTTATTTTGGGACAGTTTGTCTGGTAAGACATGCCCTTCTATTAATTAATAAAATTACATTTCACAAACTTGATGAAAACTGTCTTGTTGCTATAGAAGAGATTTACCAAACATTGCCTTATTTCCTTTAAACACTGACCATGCAGTCAGTGTGAGAAACAAGCCACTAAACACCATCTGTAGAGCATCTGATTGTACTTCATATATGGATACATACAGCACATAGATACAAATACAGATGTCTGAAGAAATTAATGTATTGTGAAGGTTGTATATTGGTTTGTAGTAAATCGTTTGCAGTTACCTCAGAGATCATGGTAATTTTGTGTACCAAATTTGGCTATTATCACAATTTTACAGCCAGCACAAATCTCTCTCCTACCTGGTTAGATTCCAAGAATGGGACATTAGCTCATAAATGTGGATGCTTACCTAATAAAAACACTAACCATTTCCTGTGGAACATTTTCATCTGTTTCCACTGTAAAAAGAGTTCATGTAAAACTCTAGCAAGAAGCAAGCCATTCACGCCATGCTATATAGGAAGCTGTTTTCCAGTCAAGACTGGGTGGATCTGCCCCTATAGGCCAGACATAAGTTGGAAAAAAAAAGGATCATCTTCTACCTTAATTTCCTTTACATCTTGTCCTGGTTTTACTCCCATCTTTCTTGCTTTTCCACTGCTAACTCTATGTTCTCCCATCCCCTTAAATTTACACATTCCCCAAGGTTCTAAACACAGCTCTTGGTCTTCCCGAAGACCACATCTCTATTCAGCATTTCAGCTATAACCTCCATGCAGATGACTCCGAAATCTAATGACTCCAAAATCTAATCTCTGTTGTGAGATCTGGTTGCATTTCAAGTTCTTTGTATTACAGGCCAGACCCCTGTACCTCATCTCTCAAATGTCTGATTTTATCATTGGGACATCACAGCCTTCCTCAGTTTCTCCTTTTCATTTCTAGTCAGACACTAAATCTTGAGCTTGATACTACTAGCCCAGTGTCCCTTCAGTTTATCTAATACTATTGCTAGATTAATTATGTATTTGCTGTTATCATTTACAAAATCTGTAGTGACTCCATGCTGACCGCAGAATGTAATCAAACATTTTCCAGTCTGAATGTACTCTGGACACAATATTTCCAGCTTTGGTTCCTACTGATTCTTGTGCGGTTCTCCACCCCAATCAAGCTATTCTGTGTAATTCTCCATCCATGCCTCTATTAGCCTGTTCTCAAGTCTTATATCTAATCACCACATGAGTCACTCATTCCTAAAGAAAAACGTCCTGACAAAATACCTCCTGTAAATACCATGCATATGTATAGATTATACTGGAGTCCTTGTTTCATTCCTCTCACCCAAAGCCAAATACAAAGAGACGGTTCAGACCGCATGGTGATCCCTAGTTCCTGTGTGCCCAATAGTAGGGAAACTTAGCCAAGAAAATACATGTTCAGCTCTGACATGTAAAGAACTTCGGAGTTGCCAACCCCTTCCCCTTCCAGTTTGTTCAACAAGACAAACTGGCCAAAATCAATGACGATCACATCCAGAGATACAGCACCTGATATTGGTTTGACTAGAGCAAAACCTGCTGGATGCCATAAACTGACGGGAACATTTAGTAATTTTGCAAATTGCCAGAAGTTGTGTGGAACTAATGTGAGAGTGAGAAACTCCTAGAAACTGCAGTCATGGGAGGTGGGAGTGGGACACATTTTCCCTCCAGAAATGCCAGCAGGTTATCACAGAACGGGTCTGAGGATTCAAGAAAAATCCCCTTATAGTCCTGATAGGAGAAACCCTATCTCCCTAAGAAAGGACTACTCCAGTAGAAAAGACATCCCCCCAGAGGGCAATACAGAAGACTTACCCCAACAGGGAGAAGGGAACTCCACTCCACTCCAACCTCTCTGTCTCACCTAAGGTGGGGAAATTCCCCTTATTCAACAGGGGAGATGACATCAAGGAAATAGAGAATGCTGCAGGCAGGAAAAACAGCAGCAGGAGGAAGAAAGCTATACGTTGTAGGAGAGACAGAAACACCTGTGAAGGCATATTCCCAAGACAAGCCCACTAAGAGACCAAGTCTTAGAAGATTTTAGAATGCTCCCCGTCTTCTACACCCTATGCTACACCAATATGTTGCTAGTATAACAGTGGATTACAGCTTAAAAGACTACAAGACACAGACTTTCTCTGAGGAGAAATAAAAAAGGAAGTCCCAAAATCAAAACCAAGGACATTGGAGGAATTTGAAGTCTCTGGTCCCTATAGCTACAGGAAAGAGTAAATACAGTCCAACTCCTAGAAAGATTAACATAAATCTTCATACTAGAGACTTTGTGTCTTGGTACCCATTACCCAATAACATACATGGCTTTCAACAGCAAAATTATAAAGCATACAAAAGGCAAGGAAAAGCAGAGTCTGAAGAGAAAAAGCAATCATCAGATCCAGACTCAGATATGACACACTTGTTAGTATTATCAAATAGGCAATTTAAATAGCTATGATTAATATCTAAAAGGATGTAATGAGAAAAGTACCCAACATGAAAGACCAGATAGATAATGTCAGTAGAGAGATGGACACTATAAGAAAGAATCAGAAGTAAATGCTAGAAATCAGACGCAGGAACAGAAATGAAGAATACCTTTGAGAGTGGGTGAGTAGACTTGAAACAGCTGAGGAAAGAATGGGCGAACTTAAATATTAGCTGATTTTATTTTGTTTTTCTCTATACATCTGAATTACATGTTTATTTTATTACATTTTGGTTTTTTCCAGCTTTATTGAGCTATACTTGACATATAACATTTTGTAAGTTTAAGGTGTACAACGTGATGATTTGAAATATTTATACATTGCAAATGATTATCACGATGTTAGCACATCCATTACCTCGCACAGCTACCATTCCGTGTGTGTGAGTGTGTGTGTGTGTGTGTGTGTGTGTGTGTGTGTGTGTGTGGTGAGAACATTTAAGATCTACTCTCTTAGCAGCTTTCAAGTGTACAACACAGTATTGTTAACTACAGTCACCATGCTGGACATTAATTCCCAGAAACTTACATATCTTATAACTGGAACTTTGGACTCTGACCAACATCATCTGTTTCCCCTATTCCCCAGCCCCTGGCAACCACCAGTACACTCTCTATTAATTCGTTTGGTTTTTTGGTTGCTTTTTTTTAGATTCCACATCTAAGTGAAATCACATGGCATTTGTCTTTCTCTGTCTGGCTTATTTCACCTAGCATAAGTGCCCTTAAGTTTCATTAGTGTTGGGCAAATAGCAGAATTTCCTCCTTTTTATGGCTAAATAATATTCCACTGTATATATCTATATACCACATTTTCTTCATTCACCATTGACGGACACTTAGGTTGTTTCCATGTGTTATGAACTTGTCAAGTTAACACTTAATAAGTGGATCACATAGATATGTGGTCAGCCAAGGTGTTGACACAGGAGACTCCTGAACTCACACCAACACAACAAATGTACAGCTACATATAGAGCAACTTCCTTTCAAAGAAATCCAGAAATTAGCTGAGTGATCCCTAAACATCAGACAAATGAGAAAATACACACATTGAAACTGGTAAAAAAGGCTGAGACACACTCTTGCTATAAACCCTACTCCCAGCACAGTAGGGGACAATCAGGAGGGAACTCCAACTACCAGCTTCTCCCGAAGAGTGAACAGTTTGGACATTTCACTTAGCACCCTAACTTTTAAGACCCCCACACAATAGATGGGACCCCAAAACACCTAACTCTGAGAGCCAGTGAGGCTTGTATACATGAGACCCAAAAGACTATCACAAAAGAAGAAGCAATAGTTAATGGGCATATGAGCACTTGACAAAGCTATCCCACCAGGGCTCAGTGCAGAGGAAGCAGGCAAAAACATCCACCTCACACTTTTTCCCTGGAAGCACCTTAACTACATTCTTTACCAGCTGCTGCCTGAGAGTCCAGTCTTGGTAAGATATATGTTTCTAGGAATTTATCCACTTTTTCTAGGTTATCCAATTTGTTGGAATATAATTTTTCATAGTAACCTTATAATCCTTTGTATTTTTGTAGTGTCAGTTGTAATGTCTCCTCTTCCATTTATAATTTTGAGTCCTCTTTTTTTTTTGGTTAGCTATAAGTTTGTCAGTTTTGTTTATGTTTTAAAAAAAACTCTTAAAGCTTCATTGATTTTTTTCTATTGTCTTTCTAGTTTCTATTTCATTTATTTCTAATCTTTATTATTTCCTTCTTTTTGTTAACTTAAGGCTTAGTTTGTTCTTTTTCTAATTCCTTGAAATTAGGTGGTTTATTTGAGATCTTTCTCTTAATGTATGTGTTTAACATTATAAACTTCCCTCTCAGAACTGTTTTTGCTGCATTCCATAAGTTTTGATATCTTGTATTTCCATTTTCATTTGTCTTGACATATTCTTTTATTTCCCTTTTGACTTCTTTTTTGACCCACTGGTTGATGAGGAGTGTGTCAATTTCCACATATTTGTGAGTTTTCCAACTTTCCTCCTGTTATTGATTTCTAGTTTTATACCATTGTGGACAGAACAAATGCTTGACATAATTTCAGTATTCTTAAATTTGTTAAGGCTCACTTTATGACCCAATATATGATCTCTCCTGGAGAATGTTCCATGTGTGCTTGAGAAGAATGTTTATTTTGGTGGTATTGGGTGGAATATTCCAAATATTTTATTAGGTGTATTTGGTTTACAGTGTTATTCAGGTCTGCTGTTTTCTTATTGATTTTCTGTCTGGTTGATCTATCCAGGGTGATCATAGCATATGGATAAATGAAATGATTTGACAGCAGTGTCTCAAGGGATGGGAAGGATGACTTGGGAATACACTCATAAAGTGGAGCAGTATAGTGTTATCTGAAGGTGGACTTAGAATATTTTAAAATGTGTATTGTAAAGCCTAGGGCAACAACTGAAAATGTTTTTTTTTAATGTCAAGAGGAAGTAAAATGGAAAAATACAAAATTCTCAAACACATGGAAGTCAGAAAAAGAGGGGTGGGAGAAAAATGAACAAATGTAATAGAAGATAGAATAGAAAACAGTTACAAAGATGGTAAATTTTAATCCAACTATATCAATAATCACTTTAAATGTGAATGGTCTAAACACACTAGTTAAAAGACAGAGATCTTCAGATCAGATTAAAAAACTAGACCCAACTTTATGCTGTCTACCACAAACCTACTTTAAATATAATGACTCAGAAAAAATTAAAAGTAATGAGATGGAAACAGAAACACCATGCTAACACTAATCAAATGATAATATCATACACTGTACAAGTTATCTATTGCTATATAATGAACTACTTCAAAATATGTTTGCTTAAAACAACCACCATTTAATTTTTCACAGTTCTTTGGGTCAGCAACTTGAGTAGAACGCAGTAGGGTTGTCCTTCTGGTCTCACCTGGGCTTACTCTTGTGGTCGCAGTCACCTAGTGGCTAGAATGACTGAATGATCTGAATTTTACTCACATGCTGGTTGTTGGCTGGGGCTTTCTCTTCTTGTAATCTTTCAATTTCAAGGAGAGCAGCCTAGGCTTCTTAACATGGCAATCTCAGAGCAGCTAGAAGGTGAGATTGGAAGCTGCAACACCTCTTGAGTGCTTCCTTAGAAGTCACCCAATGTCACTTCAGTCCCATTTCTACTGGTCAAAGTGAGGCAAGTTGCTGACTATCCAGCCCAGATCAACAAGTCAGGAGATAGAGTCTATTTCCTAATGGAAGGAGTTTTATTTTTAATCCACTATGTTGATATGTTCAGTTTTGGGAATTAAAGAAGCTTGGAAAAGAGATATATTTGAGGGCTTTTATTGAAATTATTATGCACCATGCACTTTGGACAAGTTAGTCAATTTCTCTGTGTCCTACCTTCCTTACTCTAATTGAAGCTAATAATATTATAGTACCACCTCAGAGGATTGTGAAGGTTAAATGAAATAATATATAAGTAGCATCTTTAGAGGAGTACCTGGTTCATGTAGGGCCTCTAAGCATTGATGGTGATGATTATGATGATGATGATGATGATGAGTGATGAACTGATTTAGCAATTACTACTTCTAGATTCTAGCTTCAACTTTGTCACTAATTAGCTAGGTGGCATTTTTCAAATCATTTAACACCCTCAAGTTAGTTTATTTGACCATGAACTGAGGGGCTTATATAATAGAATACCTCTACGATCCCTTCTCATTCTATGGTTGCAACTGTACTGATGTTTAACTGAGAGGAAATATTTCACATAGAAGAAATATATGCCAAATTTATGGTAAATATAGGTATTTAGGGCACTGGGGATGACTGGCCACAGAATTACAGTGCAGAAGTCTTTTAAATTTCTTATTAAAAAATAAACTTGAAAAGGAAATACTCTGGATTAGATTCTGTGGTTCTCTGAGGGAGAGCAGCTATCAACAAAATAACCTGTGAGGACTATTTACTTTTCTTCAATTCAGCAATAAAGCATTAGCATGTTAAAGGTATTGTAATAGTCCCTGCAGATAAAAAGATAAATAAGACACCAGTTCTACTGATGTCTACTCTGATGCAGAAATCAGCAGAGGCATAATTAGCCTAGGCTGGCCGACAAATATAGAGGAATGGGATGAGAGATGAGTCTGGAGCGGTAAACAAACAAAGCCAAATCATAGTGTCTTGTGAGTTACACTAAGGAATTTTTATTTTATTCTAAGACCAAAGGTAGAGAGAGGCCCTTAAACATCTTGAAGCAGGAAAAGCTTTTCAGGTGAAGGTGCAATTCAAAGTGGCCTTAGAGATGACAGAAAATTTACTACCAGCTAGATGGTCTATTTAGTGCTTGCTCTTCTCTTTGTAAAAACTTCCAGTGACTCCAAACTGCCCACAGAATAAGGTAAACACTTCTCAGTCCAAGTGTTATAGTTCTTTGTATCCTTCCTGCCCTTCTACTCTGATGCAGAAATCAGCAGAGACAAAATTAGCCTTCCTCTCCTTACCCCACTCATGCCCATTATTCTCTTAAAGTTCACTCTTCCTTCATAGCCTGGAGTATTTATATGGGTGTTCATTTGTTTAAGTTCCAAAAGGTCAGAAGGCCGGTCTGTTTTACTGGCATCGTATGGCTTTGGTGTGGTGATTCAGAGGATGTTGAGATGGGCTAGGCCGATCACCCTTGATACTGGAGGACTTACTCTTCCAACTTCTGTGAGTATTGTCAGTAGATGAGCCTCAGCTGTCAGTCCTCTTCAGCGCTGCTTCAGCTAAAAGAGAGCTACTTCACCGGAAGTCACCCCTTCCTGGGGGTAGCCAACATCCAATGACTGGATGGACCCAGAGGATAAAAGTTCTCCCCACTTTCCCCAATAAGAGGCAACACTAAGGGGTCATGCTAGCTTCAGAGCTCCCTGTGGGGTCAGCTGAAGCCGTTGTTGAGACTGCATAGCAGCCCATCTTCTCCCTCTGTCCAGTCCTCCCAAGAGCACTTCCCTATAAACCTCCTGGACATTAATCTCCCTCTCAAAGTCTGCTTCTCAAATAGGACATTGGGAAATATTTCCTGAATGAGCAAAAGAATGAATATACCGAAGGATAGATCCTATACCAATTTGGGAGGGGAACTAGATAGAGGAATCACTGTTACCTGAATTGTTAATTATTTCCTCATCATTTAAAGGGCCATATGTGAAGTCTTAATAGTCTCTGTTACAATTCTCCTGTGTCTGGTCTTTCGTTTGTTTTCTACATACTGATACAAATTGCTTTCTCCAAGCGGAAAAGTTTTTATTATGAATGTCACCTTTGATAACCTTGTGCTCTTGTCTGCCTGAACTGGCTGGAAAAGTTTTACTACTAAAAATATACTTAAAAATGTTGGTTTGTCCACATTTCATTGATGATATTTTTTTTTTTTTTTTGCGGCACGCGGGCCTCTCACTGTTGTGGCCTCTCCCGTTGAGGAGCACAGGCTCCGGACGCGCAGGCTCAGCGGCCATGGCTCACGGGCCCAGCCGCTCCGCGGCATGTGGGATCTTCCCGGACCGGGGCACGAACCCGTGTCCCCTGCATCAGCAGGCGGACTCTCAACTACTGCGTCACCAGGGAAGCCCGATATTCTTTTTTTATACTGGGTAAAATTTTATTTTTAAAAAATTCTTATTGGAGTAGAGTTGATTTACAATGTTGTGTTAGTTTCAGGTGTACAGCAAAGTGAATCAGTTATACATATACATATATCCACTCTTTTTTAGATTCTTTTGGTCATTACAGAGTATTGAGTAGAGTTCACTGTGCTATACCATAGGTCCCTATTAGTTATCTATTTTATATATAGTAGTGTGTATATGTCAATCCCAATCTCCCAATTTATGCCGCCCCACCCCCTGCCCCCCTGGTAACCATAAGATTATTTTCTACATCTGTGACTCTATTTCTTTTTTGTAAATAAGTTCATTTGTACTATTTTTTTAGATTACACATATAAGTGATATCATTGCTGATATTCTTAATGCAGGACTGTTTCATGCTTTATTATTAAATTGGTCTCAAAATATAAAGATAAAATAGATGCAATATTAAGTATCTGTATGCCGAGGAAAATATATGTATTTAAAAAATCTCAGTGGTTAACATTTTGGCCACTGGGTGTCACCACAGTTCTAGCGTTTCTTTTCTTTTTTTTTTTTATTGGAGCATAGTTGAGTAACAATGTTGTGTTAGTTTCAAGTGCACAGCAAAGCGATTCAGTTATACATATACATGTATCTATTCTTTTTCAAATTATTTTCCTATTTAGGTTATTACAGAATACTAAGCAGAGTTCCCTGTGCTATACAGTAGGTCCTTGTTGGTTATCTGTTTTAAATATAGTAGTGTGTATATGTCAATCCCAACCTCCCACACTCTCCCTCCCCCTCCCCCCCCACCAGTAACCATAAGTTCGTTCTCTAAGTCTGTGAATCAGTTTCTCTTTTGTAAATAAGTTCATTTGTATCATTTTTTTGGATTCTGCATATAAGCAATATCATATGATATTTGTCTTTCTCTGACTGACTTACTTCACTTAGTATGATAATCTCCAGGTCCATCCGTGTTGCTGTAAGTGGCATTATTTCATTCTTTTTAATGGCTGAGTAATATTCCATTGTGTATATATGGACCACAACTTCTTTATCCATTCATCTGTTGATGGACATTTAGATTGCTTCCATGTCTTGGCTGTTGTAAACAGCGCTGCAATGAACATTGGGACACATATATCCTTTTGAACCATGTTTTTCTCTGGATATATGCCCTATTTTTAGTTTTTTAAGGAACCTCCATAATCTTCTCCATAGTGGCTATAACAATTTACATTCCTACCAACAGTGTAGGAGGGTTCCCTTTTCTCCACACCCTCTTCAGCATTGTTTGTAGATTTTTTGATGATGGTCATTCTGACTGGTATGAGGTGATATCTAATTGTAGTTTTGATTTGCCTTTCTCTAATAATTAGCGATGTTGAGCATCTTTTCATGTGTTTGTTGGCCATCTGTATGCCTTCTTTGGAGAAATGTCTGTTTAGGTCTTCTGCCCATTTTTTGATTGGGTTTTTTTTTTCTGGTATTGAGACACATGAGCTCTTTGTAAATTTTGGAGACTAATGCCTTGTCTGTTAGTTCATTTGTAAATATTTTCTCCCAATCTGTGGGTTGTCTTTACGTTTTGTCTATGGTTTCCTTTGCTGTGCAAAAGCTGTTGAGTTTAATTAGGTCCCATTTGTTTATTTTTGTTTTCATTTCCATTACTCTAAGAGACAGCTCAAAAAAGATATTGCTGTGATTTATGTCAAAGAGTGTTCTATGTTTTCCTCTAAGAGTTTTATAGTATCTAGTCTTACATTTAGGTCTTTAATCTATTTTGAGTTTATTTTTGTGTATAGTGTTAAAGAATGTTCTAATTTTATTTTTTTACATGTAACTGTCCAGTTTTCCCAGCACTATTTATTGAAGAGAGTGTCTTTCC
This sequence comes from Mesoplodon densirostris, assembly GCF_025265405.1. NCBI lineage: Eukaryota > Metazoa > Chordata > Mammalia > Artiodactyla > Ziphiidae > Mesoplodon > Mesoplodon densirostris. Next base: position 19,269,673 of record NC_082671.1, read on the forward strand.
TCCATTGTATATTCTTGCCTCTTTTGTCATAGATTAATTGACCATAGGTGCATGGGTTTATTTCTGGGCTTTCTATCCTGTTCCATTGATCTATATTTCTGTTATTGTGCCAGTACCATACTGATTTGATGACTGTACCTTTGTAGCATAGTCTGAAGACAGGGAGCCTGATTCCTCTAGCTCCATTTTTCTTTCTCAAAATTGCTTTGGCTATTTAGGGTCTTTTGTGTTTCCATGCAAATTTTAAGATTTTTTGTTCTAGTTCCATGAAAAATGCCATTGGTAATTTGATAGGGATTGCATTGAATCTGTAAATTGTCTTGGGTAGTATAGTCATTTAGACAATATTGATTCTTCCTATCCAAGAACATGGTATATCTTTCCATCTGTGTCAATTTTGATTCCTTTCATCAGCCTCTTATAGTATTCCATCTACAGGTCTTTTGCTGCCTGGGTAGGTTTATTCCTAGGTATTTTATTCTTTTTGAAACAATGATAATGGAATTGTTTCCTTAATCTCTCTTTCTGATGTTTCCTTTTTAGCATATAGAAATTCAAGAGATTTACCTGTATTAATTATGTAGCCTGCAACTACCAAATTCACTGATGAGCTCTAGTAGTTTTCTGCTAGCATCTTCAGGATTTTCTATGTATAGTATCATGTCATCTGCAAAGAGCAACAGTTTTACTTCTTCTTTTTCAATTTGTATTCCTTTTCTTTTTCTTCTCTGATTGCCGTGGCTAGGACTTCCAAAACTGTGTTGAATAAAAGTGGCAAGAGTAGACATCCTGTCTTATTCCTTATCTTAGAGGAAAAGCTTTCAGCTTTTCACAGTTGAGTATGATGTTAGCTGTAGGTTTGTCACATATGGTCTTATTATTGTTGAGGTAGGTTCCCTCTATGCCCACTTTCTGAAGAGTTTTTCATTTTTTCAAATGAATTTTGAATTTTGTCAAAAGCTTTTTCTGCATCTATTGGGATGATCATATGGTTTTTATTCTTCAATTTGTTAATGTGGTGTATCACACCGATTTGTGGATATTAATAAATCCTTGCATCCCTGTGATAAATCTCACTTGATCATGGTGTATGATCTTTTTCATGTTTTTTTTTTTAATTTTTATTTTTGGCTGTGTTGGATCTTCGTTGCTGTGCGTGGGCTTTCTCTAGTTGTGGCGAGTGGGATTCACTCTTCGTTGCAGTGCACGGGCTTCTCACTGTGGTGACTTCTCTTGTTGTGGAGCAGGGGCTCTAGGTGTGCAGGCTTCAGTAGTTGCAGCACATAGTCTCAGTAGTTGCATCACGTGGGCCCTAGAGTGCACGGGCTTCAGTAGTTGTGGCACACAGGCTCAGTAGCTGTGGCTCGCAGGCTCTAGAGCACAGGCTCAGTAGTTGTTGCACATGGGCTTAGTTGCTCTCTAGCATGTGGAATCTTTCCAGGCCAGGGATTGAACCTGTGTCCCCTGCATTGGCAGGTGGATTCTTAACCACTGTGCCACCAGGGAAGCCCCCCTTTTCATGTATTGTTGGATTCAGAGTGCTAGTATTTTGTTGAGGATTTTTGTATCTATGTTCATCAGTGATATTGGCCTGTAATTTTTGTGATATCTTTGTCGAGTTTTGGTATCAGGATGATGGTGGCCTCATAGAATGAGTTTGGGAGTATTCCTTTATATGAAATTCTTTGGAATAGTTTCAGAAGGATGGGTGCTAACTCTTCTCGAAATATTTGATAGAATTTGCCTTTGAAGTCATCTGGTCCTGGACTTCTTTTTGTTGGGAGTTTTTTAATCACAGTTTCAATTTCAGTACTTGAGATTGGTCTGCTCATATTTTTTATTTCTTCCTGGTTTAGTCTTAGGAGATTGTACCTTTCTAAGAATTTGTCCATTTTTTCTAGGTTGTCCATTTTATTGGCATATAGTTGCTTGTAGTAGTCTCTTATGATCCTTTGTATTTCTGTGGTGTCCATTGTACCTTCTCCTTTTTCATTTCTAATTTTACTGATTTGAGCCCTCTCCCTTTTTTTCTTGATGAGTTTGGCTAAAGGTTTATCAATTTTCTTTATCTTTTCAAAGATATACTGGGTATCATCACAGTTCTAGCTTTTAAAAAAATAAAGTTTTAATCAATTGATTGGAAGTAACTAATAATTTATTAATTAATGTTATTAAATCTCATTAGAGATTTAACAACATATTTTCATTGTTCAACCATCATACATTGAACATTAATATCCACTAGAGGAAATTCTTTGTAAAATACAATTTTAGCATGTTTTGTTTTTCTTCACAACAAATCACATAGAGAGAAAATTTCTTCTAACCATGATTGGAGTATCTCGTGCGAGTGGGCAAGTGGAATGGGAAGGCTAAGGCTGAAGGAGGACACGGAAACAGTTGAATTACTGCATTATCAGAGAACCAGAGTCTAAATAGAGAGAGGGAGAGAGATTCCCAAAATAAAAATGACCTCTTTCTGTCTTAACTTCTTTTAATCCTTACAACCTCTGTAAAGTAAGTACTTTTATTTCCTCCATTTCACAGATGGAGAAACTGAGGCACAGAGAGGTTAATAACTACCCAAGATCAGACACAAGTTGGTGGAACCAGAATTCAAGACAGAGAACATTCCCAAGTGTAGCAGATTATACCCTTAGTGAAGGCCTAGACAGTGTTTTCAAGATGTCATGGTACCTCAACCATCCTCATCAAAGTTGAATATAATCATTGGTAAAGGGCTTCCCTAGTGGCGCAGTGGGTAAGAATCTGCCTGCCGATGCAGGGGACACGGGTTCGAGCCCTGGTCCGGGAAGATCCCACATGCCATGGAGCAACTAAGCCCGTGCGCCACAACTACTGAGCCTGCGCTCTAGAGCTTGTGAGCCACAACTACTGAGCCCAGGCACAACAACTACTAAAGCCCACACGTGTGGAGCCCGTGCTCCACAACAGAGAATCCACCACAGTGAGAATCGCACCGCAACAAAGAGTAGCCCCCAGTAGCCGCACCTAACTAATTCATGCTTCCATTCAACCCACCCTACTGAATAATTTCTGAGGGCAACACGCTGCATCTGTCACTGAAAAAGCTTCTGAAAAGCTCTTTGTAAGTCTACAATAAAATTGGAAAGAAAAGACTTGCCTAATGTGAAATAGTTAAGTAATAATAGAAGGGAATATATGATTAAATTTTAAAAAAACTGACTAATGCAAGCATGAAGTAATAGAAGAAAACAAAAATAGAACCAAAGTGGATAACAGTATTGGAACTGAGTCTCCTGGAAGATGTAAAATTAAACTGGTCCACAAACTCAATTGACAACCAACATTAGTTACACATCTATGATGAGTTCTGTTGCCAGCTAGGTGTGGGGGAGGGTACAAAAATGAACATGCCATGGACTCTCACTGGTAAAAACCTTACAAACTAGAATAGGAGGCAGACATTTACCTAGTAATACAAAGCCCGAATGGTTAAGTGTGGGAAGTAAAATGTAAGAGAAGGGTCATTGAAGAACCAATGAGGGAGAAGTGAAAAACAATGGGGCAGGGAAAGGGGTGTACCAGAGAAGGTTTTCTTAGAGCTGGTGTTAAACCAATAATGGGGTGAAATGCCATTAAGGCACAAGCAAATACATGGAAGTGAGACAGTGCCTCCTAATGAAACCTGAGAAGAATCATTAGGGTCTGGCAGTGATGTTTTAACTACAATAGAGGAGGGCATAGGGCAGAGAAATGATCGCAGAATAGTGAAAATTTAAAAAACAAGACAGGGGAATCGAGAGGGGAGTAGTAGGAAGACATTTGGATGAGGAAATGGATATAAGTTGTTTGGTCAGATCCAAGGAAGTGAGAAAAGCAGTGTGGTGGGTCAGAGTTCGGGGGAGAGATTCAGAACTTACCTTTGAAAAGGTGAACCCCCCCAGTGGACGTGGGTATCAGGGCAATTAGTCTGCAGCCCGTCCCCAGCAATAGCCATCATCATGCAGACTCTCGTTTCTGAGGTGCTCTATAACTCTTCTAAACTGGCCCAGCTTCCCAAGTCTCCCTACCTTCTTCAACCACCCCCTCCTTGGCCCCAGGGGACAGCACCACCATCATCAGAGAGGCTCTCCTATCCTACCAATTACCTGGTGTCTAAATGACGTTTCAAACAGCATGGCCAAAGCAGGTCTTCTTTTTTCCTTTTCTTTTTTTTAAATTGGAGTATAGTCGCTTTACAATGTTGTGTTAGTTTCTGCTCTAGAGCAAAGTGAATCAGCTATACATATGCATATATCTCCTCCTTTTTGGATTTCCTTCCCATTTAGGTCACCACAGAGCACTGAGTAGAGTTCCCTGTGCTATACAGCAGGTTCTCATTAGCTATCTATATTATACATAGTATCAGTAGCATATATATGTCAATCCCAATTCATCCCAACGCCCCCTCCCCACCTTGGTAACCGTAAGTTTGTTCTCTACGTCTGTGTCTCTACTTCTCAAAGCAGAGGTCTTGATCCATAACTCCTCCCCCCTGCCCGTCCACCACCAAAATCATGCTGCTAACAAGCCTTCATTTCTAACTAAATGGTATCTCAGCTACTCAGCTGATTAGCTTTATCTAATTCTAGGCTTTATCTCTTTTTTTTTAATCTTTTTTTATCTTTTTTAAAATCTTTATCTAATAAAGCTGATTAGCTTTATCTAATTCTAGGCTTTATCTCTTTTTTTTTTTTTTTTGCGGTACACAGGCCTCTCACTGCTGTGGCCTCTCCCGTTGCAGAGCACAGGGTCCAGACGCACAGGCTCAGCAGCCATGGCTCACGGGCCCAGCCGCTCCGCG